>NC_135213.1:34842337-34907337 GCF_052324685.1 Brachyhypopomus gauderio | reverse complement strand
AAGAGGGGAGAGAACATTCTAGAAAGATCAGGGTAGAGAGTTCATCTTGAGAATGTGAAAGAGAGTTCAGGTTGTCCCCACCAGCCCAGCATATGGTGCTGTCGGCGAAGGAAGCATTTCACACGGATGTTCACATGGATGGCTAACAGCGAGAGCTCTGTAGGTCAAGTTGATGCTGTGACCTTCGTAGCATGTTCAAAGTCATGTGGTAATGGTAACCCCATTACACAAACACAGAAGCGTTGGGCAGAACAAGCAGTGGCGGAGCTAGACTTTTATCCTTGGGGTGGCCAGAGGGTGGCCAAAGCTATTTTAGGGGGTCCATAGACTATGACAATGTATATTTACGAAAAGCATTCAATTGCAATCAAAATCTGTAAATGTTATACTTTTCATATCAAGTACATCTTAAACACGCAGGAGATCAGATTTGTGTATGAAATTTGCAGTTTTTTAACAATGTGCAAAATGTACAACATGTAAAAGTAAAAACACAGATGTGCTACTTCTGGCATATCTTACAATCCAAATATACGAAATACGAAAGCTGCTTTCAGCATTCCCTCGATCATTGAGTGACTGTTTTTGAAATAATTAATTCCATTTGAGTAGGCCTACATATTTTCAGTAACTTACATCACTGATACGGTCACACAAGCTTAAGTCGGGGCAAAGAAACCACTGTAGATGTAATGTGTAGTATAATATTTTTCCTAGAAAAGTGTCTTTTTTTACTATTTATGTACAATATGTAAAATTATAATATAATTCATTCATAATATTACCCGCACCTACAAAGTTAAAAAAAAAGAAAGTAAAATGTTTTATAAGCTGCACCGGGCTAAAAGCCGCATATATCTACTGAACTGAACCCATTTAACTGAACTGGGGTGAGTTTCCCAAAACGTTCTTAGCGCTACTTCGTAACCTCGTATGAAATGTACGAGGTTACGAAGTTACTTAGCGCTAAGAACGTTTTGGGAAACTCACCCCTGATCAGTTTCTGAACGGTGCCTGTAGCATTTCACGTGCGACACTTTTTACTGTCAGCCGGTGTTGTGGGGCATTCCGACAACCCTCGTTTATCCGCATAAAGACGCTACAGATTATATTGTCGATTTATGTTTCTATACATAAATAAGAGCTAGGTTTTAATTATCCATCACAGCAAACTGCATTATCTATGTCCAAAGCCACACTGGCTCAAGGGTGTTAATTATTTTAAATAAAATACACACTGGCTATACCGAAGTTCACCTCGGACCACGACATCGCAGTATTACAGCAGTATTATGTCTAAATATCTAGTTAGGACAAAACTAGAGTGCTCAGTGAACTAAGTTATAATCACTGTAACTCCGGAATATCATCTGTAGCGTCTTTATGCGTGTGCAAACGAGGGAACTCGGAATTCGCCACAACACGTTCGTTTGAAAAAAATTCTCCGTCGTGCCTGCTGCTTGCATGTTTTAAATGAAATTGAGCATTGAGTATTATTACCGATTACAAAACGCAACAGGCTCTCAACAAGATGTGCGATGCGGTGACATGTCAGTCATCTGGGGGGGCACTTGGGGTGGCCAATCAGAATTCAGGGGGGTCCAGTGCCACCCCGGCCCCTGCTTTGGCTCCGCCTATGAGAACAAGGAGCTAGTGGCTCCAAAAATGGTCACAGTGCTATTAGAATATGATTTACACATTCATATTCATATTCATAAGATGAATTCAAAACTCATTTCAAGGCCTTTGATTGGTCAGGGTGTTTACAGCACACAACAAAAAAATTGCTAATTTACATATTAAAACCTGCGAGTGCTCGTGATACACACACACCCACACAGATCACGTGTGCCACCGCATGATATCAGTGCAAAGACGCCACGCTTAATAAATGGAGTTGACAAATCTAAAATACTAAAACATTAACATTGACCTTTAACCTCTCGAGTGTGTAGATACTGAAAATACTGCCTTGCAGATCTGAGCTCCTTAGCTTGTTAGCTTGTCAGCTCGTTAGCAAGTCTTTGAATAACAGGTGCCATGACTATCCACCCTCTGAAGGGACTGCAGAGCAGAAGTCCCTTCAGCTCAATAAGATCAACCTATCAGCAAAGTGATTCAGTCATGAGGACAGATCAGGTTAACCTCCAAGAAATTAAACTCAGTAAATTGCTTAATTTGGTTTTTAATTCAAACATTTCCCTTGTGCGATCACTACCATGTTTTCCATTCCAGCAAAGCCGTCACTTCACTGGCCAAAGCTCTGCCGACATGCGTGATGAATGATGTAATACCTAAATGCATAAAGAACGACATCAACAAAAACGAATCAAATCTCATTAAGTCATCGGCCATAACAGTGCCTCACTGCCATCTTCTACATCTGACATGCTGAGCTTTAGTAACTATGCACATTTCAGCAGATTAAATAACTAACCCTGCCCCACTTTTCTCTGCTGCAGACGAGAACATCAAAGTCCTCGTGCAAACCTCATGCAAGTGACCATCATGTGCCCAGAGCTTCACAGACACCAGAGCAGCACCATGCTGCCATCGTCCAGATTCTAATAAATATGAGAAAAGAAATGAAATAAAACCTGCTAAACTAAAATGAACATTCATAGCATTTATCTTTCTGCTACTTATGACACACTGTTAAATTACACGCATGCTTTCAGTTGACTTGCATGGGCCTAGGGAGAACACTCTCTTAGCTCCACGGTCGTCTGACCAGGTCGAGGATCCCAGCTGAGCAGTGCAGCTGCTGCTCTAGAAATAACCTGAAGAGGCTCTGCTAGGCCTGGTGTGTGCAGTGTTTGTTAGCGGAGCATCTCAGTGTCCCTCCTTCTTTTTCCAGTGTGGCACCTTCAGCAGAGCCAGTAACGACACACAGGAAGCACGTTGACAAAACCACACGGCCTGCTGTAACACGAGGCTGAATATCAACAACCTTCAAGATGCATAGGAAGCAATTAAAACACAGACACTGCAGGAAGACAAAATCTATACAAGAACACACTTAAAAGGTTTGGTTTGTCACTTACATGCAAATCACATTAATAAACTGAGGAGATTAAACCGGGTCTCGGACTTAATTAGACTGTCAGTAGGGATTCTCCAATGAAAATTAGCTGAAGATTAGATATGCAAATTAGTCACATAATTACTCATTCACCGCTACTGATGAACACAATTTAACTGCACACTAAAACCAAAGAAGCCTATTAATTACAAATATAACACTTAAAATGTCCTACCTGAGAGCACAGGCAACCGAGAGTGAAATCACATTATTCTCACATCAGCCACAGCAATCAGCTGTTCAGTATGACAGATGTGCCTCATTCCAGTGGGCACTAATACGCTCACAGGGTCGAGCGCCAGGGCACCTGTAGACCATTTACTGCACAGCTATGCTCAAAATAGCCTACTATACACTGCACACTGCACTCAGTATATACTGAATACTGCACACTGCACTCAGTATATACTGAATAATGGATACTGCACTCAGTATTTGCTGAATACCGGATACTACACTCAGTATATGCTGAATACTGGATACTGCACTCAGTATATACTGAATAATAGATACTGCACTCAGTATTTGCTGAATACCGGATACTACACTCAGTATATGCTGAATTCTGGATACTGCACTCAGTATATACTGAATACTAGATACTGCACCAATGAAACCATACAATGAGGTCACATGAATATACGAAGGTTCCACTTCAAGATTTTCTGCCACTGTTACATTATGGGGTGCAGTGCATCAAAATGGCTGTGGTTGGAATACTGGGAATACTGGGAATACTGGAATTATTGGAGGAAGTTGAAATGCTGAGAATGTGTTTATCTGTGTAATTCTCAGAGACTGTATAGAGAGAGGAGCTCCGTGAAAATAACACACTGTATAGAGGGAGGGGCAATGAGGATATGTGGGAGGGGCTATGTGAATATGTGGGAGGGGCTACATGAATCCGACACACTGTATAAATGCTTTTCTAGGAGCCCAGTGGCATAAAGGTGTCAGCTGTGAGGATGTAGGGTGTCAGAGTCGTGTATAAAAATCTCCCTGAACATCTGTGATGTGATTTAATACAGAAGTTAACCAATGGCCTCCGTGCCTCTGAAGCACCTCTGTATTCCTCTGGTGGTTTGTTCAAGGTTACCATTGCTCAGCTCTGGGGCCAGTCTGGACAGGAGTCGTGTCAGAGTTCACTGGTTCTGACCCAGGGCCTCAGCAGACTAGTGACTGCCCTACCTCAACCTCACTATGATCAGCAGACCCAGGGCCTCACACAGAACACTTCAGAATATGTAGTTGTGTACTGTCATTGTGCGGGTTCATGTGTGTAACAAATCTGAGTCAACTGTAGTGAAATACTGTACTCTGATACCATACTCTGATATCTCCCATTACCCTTACTAAATAATATCTTACCATGTTGCTATGCAATATGATACACTTGTGTAATGTGTGTATACGGGTGTACGTTTCCAGAGAGTGGCCTCAGCGTGCTGTCAAACATGTAGCGGTTGTCAAAGAGACACTTTGACCACAGGGTCCACAAGGTTTCCAGGGAAACAGGATGTTTCTGACGGACGTCCTGAAGCAGTTGTGTAAGCTCGCTGTAGTGCGGCGCAAAGACCTTTATCTGTACCGTGTTGTTCCTCTGGAAACCTTGTGCGTTTAAGTGAAATGTTGCCTACATCTCGATATAAGTATCACATAAAGTAGATCACCCGGGCCTCAGATCCAGCTAACAGCGTGTGGAGACAGTGCCGTAAAACAACAGTGAGACAGGTTGTTCTAGTACTTTCCTGTCGGATTCTTTTTACGGAAGCAGAAGTGGAGAATACACTCACTTACTCACTCTCGCAGGCATCCAAAATGTCAGGAAGGGACGTTTCATCTTCTCAAGGCTCCAGGAGGTCAGCGTCAGCTTCACAGTGTCTCAACACAAACGAGGCTTTTAGCTTTCCGTGTGTTTTTTTTTGTTTGCCTTGTAAGAGATAGACAAGTGCAGCACACACAGACAACGACCTTCAGCAGAGCCAAAGTAAAAACTTGGAGGCATCAAAGAAGCGATGATTGTTCTGATTTTCCACATCTGAAGGACACGTTTCAAGTGAGGATGGATATCTCGATGTTGGGAATGACACCTGACGTCCAGGCAGCTTATTGAAAACTATATTTGGACATTTTCTGGGTTAGAACCAAAACATCTCCTGCTGACAAAGCACATTAGACCAGAAAGATATTAGACCATGAAAGAGAGAGAGATATTGAACCAGAGCAGAGAGAGATATTAGACCAGGGCAGAGAGAGATATTAGAACAGAGAGATATTAGACCAGGGCAGAGAGAGATATTAGAACAGAGAGATATTAGACCAGGGCATAGAGGGATATTAGAACAGAGAGATATTAGAACAGAGAGACATTAGAACAAAGAGAAATTAGACCAGGGCAGAGAGAGAGATATTAGAACAGAGAGATAGTAGATCAGGGAGGAGAGAGATATTAGAACAGAGAGATATTAGACCAGGGCATAGAGAGATATATTAGAACAGAGAGATATTAGACCAGTGCAAAGAGAGATATTAAAACAGAGAGACATTAGCGCAGGGCAGAGATATATTAGACCAGGGCGGAGAGAGATAGAACAGAGAGATATTAGACCAGGGAGGAGAGAGATATTAGAACAGAGAGATAGACCAGAGCAGAGAGAGATATTAGAACAGAGAGATATTAGACCAGGGAGGAGAGAGATATTAGAACAGAGAGATAGACCAGAGCAGAGAGAGATATTAGAACAGAGAGATATTAGACCAGGGCAGAGAGAGATATTAGAACAGAGAAATATTAGAACAGAGAGATAGACCAGAGCAGAGAGAGAGAGATATTAGACCAGGGAGGAGAGAGATATTAGAACAGAGAGATAGACCAGAGCAGAGAGAGATATTAGAACAGAGAGATATTAGACCAGGGCAGAGAGAGATATTAGAACAGAGAGATATTAGAACAGAGAGATAGACCAGAGCAGAGAGAGATATTAGAACAGAGAGATATTAGACCAGGGAGGAGAGAGATATTAGAACAGAGAGATATTAGACCAGGGCATAGAGAGATATTAGAACAGAGAGATATTAGACCAGGGCGGAGAGAGGGATGTGAGAGCAGAGACTGTACATCCCTACGCCGGGACACAGTCCTCCCTGCCTGTCTGACAGGGAACATTCCAGAGACCCTGCACGACACGACAGACTTCACCTCTTTTTAGTCTTCCTGTGCTCTTCGTGCCCATGCTGGTCCAACCAGCACTTCACACAGCTTCACACCACAGGAAACCTGAAAATGTCATTATTAGAGAGCACCTTGAACCCAGAACACCATCTGCAGCAGTCAGGAATGATGAATCAGGCACAAACCGCTCTGCCTCGCGCTGGAGGAAGCAGCCTCCGTGTCAGGTCCCGCTGGTGTCGTGGGGCGTGTAGGACGAGCTGGGTGAGGTGTGTGTGCAGCACGGATGTAATTGGGGGGGGGGGGGGGGGGGGGATCTTTTTTCAAAAGCCGGTTTTGGTCCCCCCCAGTTTTTAACTTTTGAAATCAAAATTACGTCCATGGTGTGCAGTACTTCAGACTGCAGTCCCCTGAGACCCATCTGGACAGTGTCCCAACATCTGAAGTGTTGTTCCAGGTATTTAGTGTTTTCGTTTGCTTGGTTCAGCTACATTGTACCAGGTATGTACTGGGGGGGGGGGTTGTAGATATAAAACCTTCCATGAATGAGTGAGCATTGTTTCTAACTCGAGAAGTGTCCACTTGACGTCCACTTTCATAACTTTCAGCACTAAATACGACATCATTTACTGTTTCTGACAATATGTAGGACACAACCCATTATAGAGGAAAGCCCATTTCAAATTGTATCCACTGCAAGGCAGCAGAACATATCATATGTTGATGCTGATGGGTTCGAACATCTTATAAAAATTGGGTATTCCGAGGCACTTCATGGATGACAGGCAAGCCACTGCTCTTCTGAAAGTGAGAACGGCAGTTTTATGATGAAAACGTACTGCAGGACAATTCTGCCTCCCACTTCACGTTTGTTGTAATGATGCGTGAGTGGTAGCAAGACTGCCAGGGGGACCCTGGGAAGAGCTGCGATTAAACAGACGTCCTCTCCTCTCTTTACGTTTGAGTGGGAAATAACGTGGCATAATACTTGTGATCCTGTCTTGAACAGGAAGTGAAATGTTAGGGCCATGTGGGGGAGTCTGTCTGTGGAGACAAATGAAAGCGTCAGGAACATGGTTGTAAATACCTGACAGCTGAGTCCGTCTGAGCTTAAAGAGCTGTTTTTATAGTAAACAAGCAACATCAAGGTGGATGGAGGAACTTGGGAGTGATTAACTTGAACAAGATAAATGGCTTCTGAACCTGGCATCTGCCAACACATCTCGAAAGACCCCGTCACAGTGGAAACATTCAATCAATGCCACAAGAGGCAGAGCACTGTGCTAGAGATCTGCTGGAAGATGAGATGTCTCCTGAAGTTCTTGATCTTCTAGAAGATAAGCCTTCTCTTGAAGTTCTTGATCTGCTGGAAGACGAGCTTTCTCCTGAAGTTCTTAATGAGCTGCAACACGAGCTTTCTCCTGAAGATCTTGATCGGCTGGAAGACGAGCTTTCTCCTGAAGCTCTTGCTTTGATACGAGACCTTGGGACCTATGGGACGTGAAGTGTGTGTTTATCTGTCTATGGTTTGTAAGTTTTAATTCCTGATTAAGTGAGCCTGTTTAATTGCAATACTAATGGCACTGATTCCTGTAGTTTAGTAGTAGTCTAGCTCAAGGGTGTCTTGAATTCTGGCCTATCTGTGTTATTATCAAGGACGTATTCTGTGAACAGAATCAAAGCATTTTGTAAGTCGCTCTGGATAAGAACATCTGCTAAATGCCCTAAATGTAAATGTATGTGTACTCACCAAAGGACAGTAAGTGCAGATTAATGATACCAGGTTTAACAGGGTCCTCATGCAGTCGTAGGTAAATAAGACAAATAAGCTGGTAACCAAAATGCTGAGTCCTGTGTGTTTTAATCTATACATTGATGTTCACCAAGCGCCTCTCACACGCCACATAATTACATTTATCATGCAGTGAAGGGCCAGATTTGATCAGCACTTTTCCTCCCGAAGGGTGGCACAGAGTACACGAGGACTTTTGCCTTTGCTGAAACAGATGGTTTCACTGTAAAGAGCCTGAGTAATTTTAATAACAAGCGTGGAACCATTACACCAGCCACCTGCGCTGTGGGGGGGTTCTGTTCAGAGGCAGTGAATGAACAACTCCACAGCTAATTGAAGTGTCATTTTCATCTGCAACCACCAGCTGCAATCCAGAAGCCTCTGCAAAGGAAACTGAAAAGGCACACACACAAAGACTGGGGGGGGCACACTCACGAAGACTGGGGGGGCACACTCGAAGACTGGAGGGGGGGTATACATGATGACTGGGGGGGGCACACATGATGACTGGGGGGGGCACACACGATGACTGGGGGGGCACACTCGATGACTGGGGGGGGCACACATGATGACTAGGGGGGGCACACTCGATGACTGGGGGGGCACACTCGATGACTGGAGGAGCACACGATGACTGGTGGCACACTCGATGACTGGAGGGGCACACTCGATGACTGGGGGGGGCACACTCGATGACTGGAGGAGCACACGATGACTGGTGGCACACTCGATGACTGGAGGGGCACACTCGATGACTGGGGGGGGCACACATGATGACTAGGGGGGGCACACTCGATGACTGGGGGGGGCACACTCGATGACTGGAGGAGCACACGATGACTGGTGGCACACTCGATGACTGGAGGGGCACACTCGATGACTGGGGGGGGGCACACTCGATGACTGGAGGAGCACACGATGACTGGTGGCACACTCGATGACTGGAGGGGCACACTCGATGACTGGGGGCACACATGATGACTAGGGGGGCACACATGATGACTGGAGGGGCACACTCGATGACTGGGGGCACACATGATGACTAGGGGGGCACACATGATGACTAGGGGGGCACACATGATGACTGGGGGGCACACATGATGACTGGGGGGGGCACACTCGATGTCTGGGGGGCACACTCGATGACTGGGGGGCACACTCGATGACTGGGGGGGCACACATGATGACTGGGGGGGCACACTCGATGTCTGGGGGGCACACTCGATGACTGGGGGGCACACTCGATGACTGGGGGGGCACACATGATGACTGGGGGGGCACACTCGATGTCTGGGGGGCACACTCGATGACTGGGGGGGCACACTCGATGACTGGGGGGGCACACATGATGACTGGGGGGGCACACTCGATGACGGGGGGCCACACATGATGACTAGGGGGGGCACACTCGATGACGGGGGGCCACACATGATGACTAGGGGGGCCACACTCGATGACGGGGGGCCACACATGATGACTAGGGGGGGCACACTCGATGACTGGATGGGTGACACACTCGATGACTGGAGGGGGGGCACACCCAATGATTGGGGGGGCACACTCGATGACGGGGGGGCACAGAGTCCTTTTGGTTAAAAACTGTCTCTTTATTCTGAACAACTATCTCACATTCCATTTACATATTCATATATGGATTTGGTCTCATTTGTGGAATAGGACATCAGGAGTCACATACTATTGGACATGCTAAAATTGGACACAGGGGACCAGAGGATGTTACTGTCACCCGAGGTTAGTGGAAGTCTTGGCTCTGCAGACCTGGAGAAGCTCCATCCAGGGGAATGTTGTGTTTGTGAGGCTGAGTTCATCCTGCAGGGAGGCGACTCGGGCTGTAGCTTTATCAGCATTCAGAGGAGGGAGAAGGAGATAGAGTGTCTCTGATCTGCCTGTTTGATATCATAATCACGCTCTCAAATGGTACACGGTCCATTTTTTGTGGTCCAGGTTAAACAGCTTTTGGCATGATATACATCTGATAGATTTTCTCTGCATCACATGGAGATGGATGTCTTATAGAGCGGTGCGTCTGTGTGTGTGTGTGTGTGTGTGTGTGTGTGTGTGTGTGTGTGTGTGAGGGAGAAATGGTTTATGCTCCACTTGTTTCAGGGCCGCATTTCACGTTGAACATACTGCAAAGGGAGGATTTGGAGAGAAACAAGAGGCCCGGGCCAAAACTAATGTGACCTGCGAAATAAATAATGCATCTGGCTTAATGTTGGGGGATGCCAGAGCAGACAGGAGACCAAAGACATACAGCAGACATCCAACAACTTTTAAGTGTTTGATGGACAACCAACAGAGTTATACAGACCCCGTATCTACACAGCAAACATTGTGCCATACTGCGTTTATGTTTTATACTAAAGCTTCCAGGTGTATAGCTGCAGGGTACTGTAGATCTGTAGTACTGTAGTTCTGTAGTACTGTAGATCTGTAGTATTGTAGTACTGTAGATCTGTAGTACTGTAGATCTGTTGTACTGTAGATCTGTAGTACTGTAGATCAATAGTACTGTTGATATGTAGTACTGTAGGTCTGTAGTACTGTAGATCTGTATTATTGTAGTACTGTAGATCTGTAGTACTGTTGATCTGTTGTACTGTAGATCTGTAGTACTGTAGATCAATAGTACTGTTGATATGTAGTACTGTAGATCTGTAGTACTGTAGATTTGTAGTATTGTAGATCTGTAGTACTGTAGATCTGTTCAAAACTGTAGTGAAGTACACAAGAGTACAGAACAACCTTGCTTGCACAGCTGATAAAAGACGTCCTGTTTCTCTGGAATCTCTGTGTACTTATTTTGAATGTCTATATATATCTATATTATATAGGCTACACTCACCGGCCACTTTTTTAGGTATAACTTGCTAGAACCGGCTTGGACCCCCTTTGCCTTCGGAACTGCCTTAATCCTTCATTCCAAAGATTCAACAAGGTACTGGAAACATTCCTCGGAGAGTCTGGTCCATATTGACATGATCATGCAGTTGCTGCAGATTTATCAGCTGCACATCCATGATGTGAATCTCCTATTCCACCACATGCCAAAGGTGCTCTATTGGATTGAGATCTGGTGACTGTGGAGACCATTTGAGTACAGTGAACTCATTGTGTTCAAGAAACCAATCTGTGATGATTCGCGCTTTATGACATGGTGCTCAATTGGTACTAATGGGCACAAAGTGTGCCAGGAAAATATCCCCCACCATTGCACCACCACCACCAGCCTGAACTGTTACAAGGCAGGATGAAGTGCAGCAGATCATCTGGGCCATGTCTACATGCCTAAATGCATTGGGTTGCTGCCATGTGATTGGCTGATTCAACATGCGTACCTAATAAAGTGGCTGGTGAGTGTAGATCACTATCTATCTCTCTCTCTCATATATATACATATATATATATATATATATATATATATATATATATATATATATATATATATATATATATAGAGAGAGAGAGAGAGAGAGAGAGAGAGAGAGAGAGAAAGTTTCCTTATTTTCCTTATTCAGTGAATCTTAATATCTTAATTAGAGCTCATTAGACAGAGTTCTGCCATATGCAAATAAGTCCTCTCAACAAACTCTTCTCAACCCATCAAGAGTTTCGGATGCTTGTTCAATGTGTGTTTGGATGAATCAGAACATTCCCATAATCAAACAAGCATAATCAGTGTGTGGTGAAAATCAAGCAAACCATGTGGTTGTTTTGGATGTAAACACCACATAGACCAGGACACAGCCAACCGAAGCGCTAGTGTGTGTGTGGCATCTGTGGACTTCCTGTCATATCAGCCAGCGCTTTTTAGAATAATATCAAGTCATTTAATTACCATGTATTGATATTTCTCAACTTCAGAGCATTTTTGTATATTAACAATCAGTTTAATTATTTCATGTTATGCTTCTTTTCCCTTTAGAAGTTATCTTCTTTTATGATTTTCATTCTTCTTGGTGGGTTAAATAACAATATTTGTGTTTATTAATAGGTCATTTTAATTCACCTTTTATTTTAGTTTTCCCAATTCAAATTTATACCTTCAAGTAAATTAAGATATTTGTTATTTTATTTCTATTTCTGATGTTTGTTTAGCAATTCACTCTGTCTAATTCCACACACAGAAGCTCACAAAATGGCAGGTGTCTCTCAGGGGTAAAGTGACCTGTTCCTCTGAACCTCTTCTTCACTACAACATTTACTCTAGTACACTCACTTACAGTCTGACACTATTAATGGCGTTTAAAGTCTGGGGAAGCTCTGAGATAATATTTAGTTGGACAATGCCCATAAAGACACTTGTGATGCTTGTAGTGTTGCAAATACATTGTTGCGAGATCTGTTTAATTTGGAAAAGAAGGAAATTAAGAGAAAGAGTGAAAGAATGGAATAGTGAAAGTGTGGAAGAATGCAATAGTGAAAGTGTGGAAGAATACAATAGTGAAAGAGTGGAAGAATGCAATAGTGAAAGAGTGGGTCTGGGCTAAATATGGCATCGGGTCAGTGTCCTGCCGTCATGGGGGACACATGGTGAACAAGAGATTGTAGACTAGAGACTGCCAGCAACTGAAGTGTTATTCTGCTGTGTTGAAACAAGTGAATTGAACAAGAACAACCCCCTCCCACACACACACACACACACACACACACACACATACACACACACACACACACACACACACACACAGGCTATGCGATGCCTCAATGACACATTTTGTTTTCACATTTTCAAATGATTCTCAGTAGATCCATTGTTAAATCACAGATGTCTTCCAAACAGATTGCTTCCTTTGTTACATCACAGACAAGTTCCAAACCACGTACAATTCCCAGATGTGACGTAAAAGTCCAAGATATGTTGTAAAATTCCCAGATGTTATATAAAATTCAAAGATAAGAAGGCGTTGGTGGTACAGGAATGAACCCTTTTCCCACTGATTAGTCCTGGAACACTGTGGAGACAGATGTTCTTAGACTCTACTCTCTCAGGGACTAATAAATGCCTTCTGTATATACGAGAGAACCTGTCCAGATCCGCACACCGCCGTAGGCTTTTACAGGACTGGAAAACGATTTAATGAATGACAATATGGCTGATAGTATCAGCCGGTGATGTGTTATTGGTCAGTCAGCGTCTAAGGGCACAACCTCGCCAATGGCGACCACTTGTGCTGGCGTCGACGGTGATGGGTAGGCCATAGCAACAGCGGCCAGCGTGCGGCGCTATGACGCGTGACCACCCTCGTCTTCACACGTACCACGTCCACAGCGAGTCGGCATCGGTGCTGCTGAAGTGCTAAAGCTAACACGGTGCCAGGCGTCGCTTACCATGAAGACTCAGATGTTCAGCCCCCCTCCCCCTTCCTCCTCCTCCTCTTCCTCCTCCTCCTCCTCCCGCTCCACTGTGATCATCCTGACTGGGTCTGTATTGTTTGATAATGAGGAAGAGAGCAGACCTGTGGTAAGACAAGGTAAGAGGAGTGATGTGTGCCAAACGCTTCCCACATACTGATTATTTAAAACAGCTGTCAATCAAGAGTGTCAATCACATAGGTGCACACACACACACACACACACACACACACACACACACACACACACACCTACTGATTAGAGCACTTAATTAAAATTATCAGCTGAAATTTTATGTAAGCACATTCTGCACATGAATCAGCTAGTGAAGATGAAAGAGCTTTGAAAGATGAATGGAAAAGTTCAAATAAACGAGCACAGAATCTAGAAGAATCTAGACTTCATAGTATATCATGGTAATAATACACTTCGTTTCCCAGACACTGCAGTCTTAGGACTGGTACAGCAGCAGATCAGATTTTTCATTGGGAACCTTATTAGTTTTGATTTTAGTCTAAGACTAAACCTAACCTTTAGATTTAATCTGCTGTTCTAATGTTTTATAGCCTCTGTGATCTGTCTATTTCCAGAGGGGCAGAGCAGAGGCGCTGGTCTACTTTAATGAGAAGGAAGGAGGGACCCCGTCCCAATACTAGTTCTAACACACTCTTCCCTCAGAGAAGTGCTCTAGTGTGGAGACAAGTGAACATCAGAAACAAGTGGGGCAAAAAGGGTGACAGCCTCTGAACAACCAGAGAAGGCGTCGTGCTGCGCTGCTGGATGTTGGAATTGAAATCAACGAACAAACGATCCTTTGTTTCATCATCGATGATGCAATTTCAGTCACAATGCAAAATGTTTACGGTACTGAGCTAATAAACTGGCAGCATTTACATTGTTCTAAAATACATCAAACAATGAGTTAATACTACCATGCAAGGTCAGTTCTCCACCCATCTATCGTTTGATTTGTTTATATGTTCAGCTGTGTTTCACGTTCCTGTAACAAGCTCAGCAGCAAACCATCTGAGACACCTACACTGTACGGTACGCTATGGTGGTGCTGGACGTAACCACAGCGTACAGATGTTTGTGTGAAGATCAACACCTTTGGACTTGTGGATAGATCCAGACACTAAGTCAAGCTGTTTACTGTTCCTAACCCAACAGAGCATAGCCTGAAGGACAGGGCAGGAAATCTCAGCCCATCGGTAAAGGTTTTCGTATTAGGGTACACAGTACCTTATTGTGCTGTAGGTTGTGTGATGTAGGCGCTTGTACTTCTCAGTTGTCAAAGGAGGCGCATTAGTAGGAAACCTGCATTAACACATGTATTCTACTCCCTGAACAAGCATGAAATATGTAAACATCCCTGCCGGTCATTAAATGTATGTTTTCAAGGACGGTAAATTAGGTTAGCGAAACGTCCTTGGGTTTTCGCTGATGACAGCAGTGTGCTAATTCCAGGCCAAAGGTTTTATGGAATTTTCCACGATTCAGACTGAGCTCCTATTCACCATGATACATTTGTTTTATACCACGAAAATGAATAAACAAATAATATGGAGCGCCAAAACAAAAACCCCAAATATGTGCGGGTGAAAATATTTTCACCAGATTTTTTGTGCAACATTTATTTGATTAACTATTTTTACTATTTAAACCATTCAATCAAATGGCTGATGATTCATTTTAGCGTGGTATCTAACTGGTGTCAGTGTTTCATTCCTGCCATGATTCTTTATTAACCATGGCGCTGACAGGCACGCGGGCGCGATGATGAAGCGCGAACTATCACAGCCGGCCGAGTCAGCGTCACCACATGACGAGAAGTGACATCCGAACACACAAGCACAATAGCGCTTCACAGTGACAGTAAAAACCCATTTCTGACAGACCCGCACTGATGCCTAACGAAAATAGACATCATATAGTCAAAAAGGACGCTTTCTGGTACGCTGATAAACGGTACACTGAGGTGTGAAGCAAACTGGCATTTTAACCTGCACCAGGGACCATAAAGGCCCGGTCCGCGAAGGTACGTCACACTCAAAACAGCAACCTTAGAATTTAGGTAGGCGGTGGTATATCGATCTTCATTTAGAACCTTTGGGAGCAGTTTTAAGCTGCCTTCTCGAATCGTCACGTGCAGTTTTAAGCTGCCTTCTCGAATGTCACGTGCAGTTTTAAGCTGCCTTCTTGAATCGTCACGTGCAGTTTTAACTTGCCTTCTCGAATCACCACGTGCAAAACTGACCTGCCTTCTCAAATCACCACGTGCAAAACTGACCTGCCTTCTCGAATCATCACGTGCAGTTTTAGCCCGGCTTTAGAATGTTTACCCGCGGTTTCAGTCCACGTTTAGAGACTGCGTGATTCTCATTAGAAATCTCGGTGTGCGGCCTTAGACGCTTGTTCGTGTCTGTGCATGCGGCAACAGTCCCGTCAAAATCAAGAGCCTTCGCAAGGACATAATGTGACTAGCATGCGGCACATTTGCATAGCAGTTTTTTTTTTCCATTGGCAACATAATGGATGTGACTCCAGAGCCCTCGCGGGGGGCTTGGCTTTTATGCGAAAGGTCCTTTCCTCCATGAAGCAGCCTGCTCGCCCCCGCTGCCTCTCCGGGAGGCCCTGGCACCCGTGGACGCGCAGCCGACCCCTCGCCCTACGCTTATTGTGAACACGGTGGCGAAGCTGTAATTATTACTGGTTCATAGACAAAGCGCTACAGGGAGGTCGTTGCCCCTGGGCCGGCATCTGGCTTTCATAACATCGACATGAGTTAGCACGAAGATGCTTTTAACGCACAACCGGAGAAGAAAGAAGCATAAAAAGGAGCTGAGGGGAAAAAAATAACCGAAAAGAAACAAAGTGGGGCATAGCGTCACGAAATAAGCGGTGCGGAACCAGCGCGGAGGACCCTAAAGGGGAACTATTATGTTCATTTGCAGTGTTCACAGTTTTATCTTTGGAGTCTACAAGAACAAATTTACACATGTTGATGTTCCAAAAAACACATTATTTTCCTCTTATTGCACATTTCTTCTGTCAGAAACGCTGTTTGACTTCTTCTGTCTTTATGCCCTCACACCGATGAGCACAGTCTGCTAGTCTGGTTAGCTCGTCCTCTCTGTTCTGATTGGTCAACCGCCAAAGTGGTTTACCTCCTACACGTTCCGCCCCTGTGTTGCAGTCAAGCCGAAAGACCATTCGCTCCTGAGCAGCTGAAAACAATGCTGTGTTTGAAATTGTAGAAATCATTACGGCTTCCATGCTTGCATGTAGTTCTCTGCAGGAAGAACTATATACATGTGTAAAAATACACGGGGCAATAGAAACTTGGCTAACACAAGCTAAATGGCTATCTAACTGACCAGCTAAGTGTATAACAACTGTAATATTACTGCTTGCAATTATAACTCTGTTGTAATCACATATTTTTACAATGTTTTAGATAAAACGGAGTCTTATTAACCAAGAAATCTACAGCGGAGTACTGGGTCTACAGCCAAGAACTACACCCCTGAACACTCGTAGTCACTACCACAAATCCAGAAATAATAACGCATACATATAGGTTGTGAACCTTCTGCGAGGCCACACAACATTGGAACTGCCCATTCAGCAGTAAGAGATCCTACACTGTGCACTGTGTCGGTACTCTGTGATGTACCATACACACAAAAATAATTGGAAGAGTGGAGGGAACACTGGCAAAAACGAGTTTGGCACTTTGGCAGAGGACACAAAAGAGATTTCGCCTCACAACACAGACTACGGAGTGTTCTTCACACAGCTACAGAGCTGAACGACCTCTTTCTGGCCTCCGTTGCATGCTGTGTTGTGTGAGGGTGTGCCAAGCTTGTCGGTAGGCAGGCAATATGGAGAGTGTTACAAGATTGTGTTGTCATCTTGTAACAGCCAAAGTTCCTTTGAAGCATTTCAGGAAGCTGGGCACACTGGTTCAGAGAGTACCAGACAGTAACAGAGTAACACAGTAACAGGCAGTGACAGACAGTAACAGAGAGTAACAGAATAAAAGAGAATAACAGAGTTACAAAGTAACAGTAACAGAGAGTAACACCCCATGGCCTGAACACAGGTCATTTATATGCACAAAAACACAGAACAGACTAAATCTGTGAGAGAAGAGAAGGAAAAGGACACAAACTCTCTCTCTCTCTCTTTCTCTCTCACACACACAGACACACACACACACACACACACACCATCTTAAATTCAACAGATGCCTCACAGCAGAAAATCTGTAGAAGGTAAGTCAGGCGACCAGTAGGGAGAAGTAACAGGGCGGTGAATAAATAGTCCATCGAGTACGAGAGCCCCCGTGGCCTTGCATTGTAGGCTAAGATCACTGATACAAAACCCATCAGGAGTCTGCAGGCTGGCAAAGGGACCAGCCTGAGACACACGTAGGTCCAACTACCTGGGCAGGACCAGGACAAAGACCAGCAACTGGGCCAGACGGCAGCACCCACAGAGAGGTGGTACATACTGAGAGAGAATCAAAGACAAACAGAACCAAGAGGTACACAAGAGGAAAGAGCACTAACTGCAAATGACCTGTTGTGTCATGCTAACATCAGTGCACCTTAAACTGCATTTAATTGAGAGAGAGAAAGATAGAAAGAGACAGATAGAAACAGAGAGAGAGAAGGACAAACAGAGAGAGAGAGAAACAGAGACGTCTTTCTAGATTTGTATGATTCTGTGCTGGAAGTGATTGTTTCTTTTCCTGTTTTGCCCTCTGTCCAATCCTCATATCATAAGACACATCTTTTCAGTGCATGTTGCCAAGCTCACGTTGCCGTCATAAAGAGATGTGTCACACAATGAATGCAGTTATTAAAAAATCTTTTCAGCCATAAAATAATAATCTTGTGCAAATCTGAAGTTCCAAATGGCTCTTTCTATCAAACTCAATCTTCTACTGAAGGGAACACTCTCGTTCAAGGTGTCCTGTGAACCCTCAGCTCCTACAACCTGCTTGGTTACATGCAAGAGAGGAACCAGTTACCGAGAAATCAGATGGACTTGTTGCCATGGTGATCTGAGGAGGGACAGCTGTGCAGCTTGTTGGTCCACTACCTCGGCCACTGAAGACTCGGGCCACTGGAGGCGGAGTCACTCGAGATATTGAAGGAGGAGTCACTTGAGATATTGAAGGAGGAGTCCCTCGAGATACTGAAGGCGGAGTCACTTGAGATACTGAAGGCGGAGACACTCGAGATACTGGAGGCGGAGTCACTCGAGATACTGAAGGCGGAGTCACTCGAGATACTGAAGGAGGTGTCACTCGAGATATTGAAGGCGGTGTCACTCGAGATACTGAAGGAGGTGTCACTTGAGATATTGAAGGCGGTGTCACTCGAGATACTGAAGGAGGTGTCACTTGAGATATTGAAGGCGGTGTCACTCGAGATACTGAAGGAGGTGTCACTCGAGATATTGAAGGCGGTGTCACTCGAGATACTGAAGGAGGTGTCACTTGAGATATTGAAGGCGGTGTCACTTGAGATACTGAAGGAGGTGTCACTCGAGATATTGAAGGCGGTGTCACTCGAGATACTGAAGGAGGTGTCACTTGAGATATTGAAGGCGGTGTCACTCGAGATACTGAAGGAGGAGTCACTCAAGATACTGAAGGCGGAGTCAATCGAGATACTGAAGGAGGTGTCACTCGAGATATTGAAGGAGGAGTCACTCAAGATACTGGAGGCGGAGTCACTTGAGATACTGAAGGCGGAGACACTCGAGATACTGGAGGCAGATTCACTTGAGATACTGAAGGCGGAGTCACTCGAGATACTGAAGGAGGTGTCACTCGAGACATTGAAGGCGGAGTCACTCGAGATACTGGAGGCGGAGTCACTTGAGATACTGAAGGCGGAGATACTCGAGATACTGAAGGAGGTGTCACTTGAGATATTGAAGGCGGTGTCACTCGAGATACTGAAGGCGGAGTCACTTGAGATACTGAAGGCGGAGTCAATCGAGATACTGAAGGAGGTATCAGTCGAGATATTGAAGGAGGAGTCACTCAAGATACTGGAGGCGGAGTCACTTGAGATACTGAAGGTGGAGTCACTCGAGATACTGAAGGAGGTGTCACTCGAGATATTGAAGGCGGAGTCACTTGAGATACTGGAGGCGGAGTCACTTGAGATACTGAAGGCGGTTCTGAGTCACAGAGTAATGCCCGACAGCCCAAGAGGCGGCAAGACTGGACGAATTACTGCTCAAAGTATTCAAAGGGGAAAAGTGATGAGTCTGAGCCACACTGTTGCTACAGTCAGCATGTTTTCTTGTAAAGCTGAACTGCCTGTAAGGTAATTGACGCTGTGCAAGTCCAAATGCATCAGTTTACCAAATGAACTGTGAAAACCAATCGGATTAAAAAATGGACTCCTGGAACAATGGCCATGTGGTATTATTTTTTTCACACAGAACAAATAACAGAGGGTGTCATTTGTGCCACCTGAGCGTTATTATTATTTTATGAACCTAAAATAAAATACCAACAACAAACAACAAAGAAGAGCAAAAAAAAGTACAAAAAAGCAAACAAAAACAAAAGCAGGTTTAAAAAAAGAACTACACGTGTGTGATCCTGACCAGCTCAAAGATCTCCGCAGACAAACAAGCTTATTGGAGAGAATCACAATTAGTTCCTGATACAGGAACTACAATCTCCACAATGCAGTGTGGTGTAGAAACTACAGATTTGGACGACACCCCTTCTTAACAGAGTTTTGCTTCCATTCTCTCACTTGAAGAAACATCAGGTATTCTCAAACACCACACTATGGAGGTGTTCTCAAACACCACACTATGGAGGTGTTCTCAAACACCACAGCTTTGTTACTGCAGAGACCATCAATTCCATTTTGAGAACAATTCATCATCTATATAACATTGCAAACCCAAAGCAATAATTAGCCCTATGGACATAAACACACACACACACACACACACACACACACACACACACACACACACACACACACACACACACACACACACACACACACACACACCCCATCTGGAACCATTACATCTGTAGAGTTTGGGGCAATTTTCATACATTCATACACACTTTACAGGAAGACATTCAGAGCCATGACACCATGTTGTACTTAATGCTCCAGTGCACAGTGGTGGTTGCGGTTCTGAGGCCACTCATTACTGATGCTAATTTATGCTAATATTTCTACTAATATTAACGCTGTACTTCGATTAAATTAAATTAAATCAGTGCTCACGCAAGCACTTTTACAAGATGACAGGGAGCAGAGGGTGACTGCCGTGATGTTGATTTGTACATGTTAGTGCTAAGATTTAAGTACAGTTTGATTAGGTGACATACACACACTTACCAAAGCACAAGGAATGAGACGCTTCATGCTGTACTGAGTCTAACAGTATAAGTACTGGCGCTTATGTTATATCTGCAAGTAATGTTGAAATGCATCACAGAATGCTAATGCTAAGTAGTATAGGCTACAGTTATAACCCTTGGGTTTGCACTGTAAATTAAATAAAAACTTAAAAATTTAAAAAATGTAATAATTCTAAAATAATATTTAGTGCTTTGAATCTTCCTACCGTGTGTTAGACATTTTATAGAAGTATAAAAGGCCTATAGTCACATAGTCAGTGATCACAAAATCACACCAGTACAACTAGAAAGTTTGAATTCTTTACACTGACGCCCCTTTATGAGTATTTATGTACAATATTTAATATAACATAAGTTGTTATAATGTGCACATTTTAGAACAAACTATTGAATATGTAGGAACATATAGATCAAAATGACACAAAATGATCAAAATGGGTTTGTTAGCATGCTGCTGACCCAGTGACCCCTGCACTGGAGGTCCTGCTCTCATTGGTGGGTTATACTAAGCTTTCATTGGTGGGTTATGCTCTGCTCTCATTGGCTGTTCCTCCACAAACCTCACAGTAGTTATGAACCACAGAGTGTGCATCAATGACAAAGGAGAAGTCCTTAAGGTCGATGTCTGACACGCACCCAGACACTCATCCAGACGCCCAGAACCAGGCCAAGACCTTTAACCTTTAACCTTCACCCACCAGCGACCTTTGTGAGCTCAGGCAGTGAGGCAGATGCATCATCCCCAAGTAAACATAACGGGAATTGTGTCCTAACCTTCGTTTTATTATTCGTGTACAGTCCAGCTTTGAGCTCAAAACTGCTGCAACGTTGTGATCACTCCCAGGCCCTTTGGCGATCACATCAGTGACTGTGTCCTTGTAGTCACAAAGGTGACACTTACATTCAATGAGATCTTTCCCTTCCTGTCCAGTAGTCTCTCAAGCTGTTGGTTGGCTGCGTGGTTTCTATGACTCCCATACATCATCTTCCTCGTTTTCGCCCTGGGCCTTTTCTTTGGCTCAGCTATACACTCCGACAAGTTCTACTGCGGGTTGTTTGAACGGCAACTTGTGTAACATTTCAGGATGTCAGATGCTTGCAGATCAAAGGAGTATCACTTTTTTTTTTTAAAGAATGGTATAATCCAAAATGGTAAAATCCAGAATGGTATACTCCAGAATACAGGGAGTATTCCAATCTCATAAGGCCCCTCCTCCAATCACTCCCTGGACAATACTTTGTATTTTTCAGCTATTTAACCCATCAGGTTTTCATGAATTTTGCAGGTAAAATGCAAATAAATGCAAAACATTTGGTTCCCTGACCTCAGGTTGCGAATGGTGGGCTTAATGTTTATTCATTGTACTTCATATTGATATAAATGCACATGACATGTATGAGTATGAAGCTTGTCCATCACTGAAAATAACACGGATA
The DNA here is from genome assembly GCF_052324685.1 of Brachyhypopomus gauderio. NCBI lineage: Eukaryota > Metazoa > Chordata > Actinopteri > Gymnotiformes > Hypopomidae > Brachyhypopomus > Brachyhypopomus gauderio. The sequence continues at coordinate 34,885,061 of NC_135213.1, read as the reverse complement.
ATAGCAGTCTATGAAGAACGCATCGAGACTGTCTTGAGTTACAGGTCTTCAAGCGGGTCACAGTTACAGGTCTTCAAGCGGGTCACAGTTACAGGTCTTCAAGCGGGTCACAGTTACAGGTCTTCAAGCGGGTCACAGTTACAGGTCTTCAAGCGGGTCTGTCTCCGCTCTCCATCTGTTTGGCTCTGCCTCCCTCTTGTCTGTCAAGTCTTGTGTTTGTATCCTGTGGGCTTCTGCTTACGTTTCAGTTGGGTTCAGTTTTGTAACCTCGCCCCTTGTCATTGTTCTCATGTGTTCGTTGTTTAGTGTCTGGTGTTTAAGGCCTCTGGTGTTTAAGGCCTCTGTTTCCCATGTTTGTTTGCTGGTGTTTGTTGAATGTACAGGCCTTCCGGTGAGTATTTTCCCTTGTTCTGTAGTCATAGAGTTTATCATGTCTAACCCTGTCATTCGTGTTAATCATGTTTCCATCTTCGATGTACGTGGCCTATTGACCCTGAATGTTTTAAAGGACGATGACTCTGGACGTGCTCCTATTAACTCTTGCTCTTTTCAACATGTCCATCTTGTTATCGCTCTGCCAACGCAGCGCTTCGGGAGATTTGTCTGCTTTTTTGGGATGGAGCTGAATGTTGATTGCATGGACAAAGGACGACATACTATCCTACTGTAAAATATGACAGTTGCTCTGGGTGAGAGCGTCTGCTAAAAGGCATTAAATGTAAATGTAAACAGTTCAGTCTTCGGTACGCGGGAGACAGAAGGGCACTCGTCCTTCTTGAACTACGGGTTAGAGGAACCTGATGAGTTAAACTATGTGAAATGATCCGGCTCGTGAACGGCAGCTGTGCCCTACAGAGTGAATCACAAAGGGAGCGTTTCTATATGGCATGGATTCTGTGTTCCCATGGTAACCAGAGGGTCAGGAAATGTAAGGAAAATAACTATACTAATCAGAACTCTGAAACCCTTGGAAAGAAACAAATGCCCCCCACCCCCCCGAACAAAAAGGTTTTACAATAACAGTTCCATAGACAGCATTATATCCTCTGTGCATTGCTGTATAAGCCCATGAGATTAGGACACTGCAAGAAAGATGAGAACAGATGCCACTGCTCAGAGGAGTCACCCATCTCAGACGGGGAGTGTCTGATCCCTCCAGACACACATGCCCGGCTGTTTCCTTCACGCCATGCAAGGGGTTGGAAACACGACTTCTCTTTTTTTATTACGTAGAGCATTTTTTTCTGTGCATCTATTCTGGTGAGAATGAGACATTCACAAAACCATCTTTTTCCAAATAGGCCAATTTCATAATCATTTGAAATGTTTTGTCAGAAAAAAAATGTTTAAATTATCATAGTTGTAATTAAATTGGTGTGTGGCTGTATGAACAAACAGAAGTTAATGTACAGTGTGCCTGACTCTGCTCTGATACCTGCCCGGCGGTGTAAGGTCAGAGTGGAGACCCCCTCCTTTGTATAGATGGTCTAGTCCATGACCCTGAGGAGGGATCTTGCCTCAGCCTGCCCAGAAGGGTGATGTCAGGTTTACCAGAAAAACAAACAGCATTCAGGTCTTGTTTTCCTTTGGTCCACTGTAATTCCTTTAGATGCTAATTTGACATGTTGTTTCAGACAGTGATGAAGCAAAGACTCTCAAATCGCTCTGCAGCTCATGAAAACGTCACTCGCCAGGTCACCTACATCAGAAAAGACAAGAAGATTGAGAGGCCAGTGGACAGTTTACCAACTGATGCATTAATGTCTCGGAGGTTGTTTGGAACTGTGTGTGTGTGTGTGTGTGTTAAGGAACATCTTTCTGTCCGTTTCTTTAATTAACTTGCTTTGCCTAAGATTAGCCATATAAGTCTTAACTGACCTTAAGGGAAACACCCAGAGAACTGTGGCTGGGGGTGGAATTGTGGTTTTCACTGGCTGACTTCAGACAGAGAGACATCCTAGATACATCTTCGTTATTCCACACTTAACACAAACGGAAGCCAACATTACACAGGGCTACATCAACATTTCAGTGTTATATCTGTTTCCCTAATCAAGAAATATTCAAAATGATTATAGCTTAGAAGCAATGAAAACTGTACCTGAATGATAAAAAAATAAATTCATGCATAATTTAACCTAAGCACAAAATGTGGTATTTTCCATAATAAAAGATGGGGGTCATAAGATTCCTGAATCCATCAGCCTATCAGTCTGCCCCAGAGCATTCTAGAGACCTCTCTATGCTGTGGTGAATAGAACCAGCACAAGAGGTCAGAGAGTGGAAAATGAAGAGAAATGAAAAGATTGAGAGAGAGAGGCAGACACAGAGAGAGAGACACACACACAGAGGAAGACGGAGAGAGAGAGACACACACACTGGCATACGAAGAAGGAGTGAGAGACACAGTGGCAGAGAGAGAGACACACACACACACACACACACACACACACACACACACACACACACACAGAAGTGGATGGGTTTAGAAGTCCGTTGAGTTCCTGAGGCCCAGATTTAAGAAGTTGTGGTGTTGCGTTGCTAATCCTGAGGTGAAGTGTTGAAATGGCTTCCCCATGTTTAGTGTATCCCATGATCATCTCTCCACAAGCACACTCCAACTCCAACACTAATCTGATACTCCTAACCTTAACGGAACCAGACATTTGCCTACATATACTTTAAGATAAACTCACAAAATCAAGAAAAAAATGAATAATTCAATGTTATGGCCCCAAGCAAATTGTAATGACTGGAAATGTCAGCTGTGGATCTTTATGGTTTTTCATATTAGAGGCCTCACTAACAATCAAATGCCTCGCTGTTTCTGTGTACAGGTAACCCCTGTACCTGACTTAGTGGGTACAGGGTAATCCCTGTGCCTGATGTTTGTGGGTACAGGGTAACCCCTGTGCCTGACGTATGTGGGCACAGGGTAAACCCTCTGTTTGATGTTAGTGGGTACAGGGTAACCCCTGTGCCTGATGTTTGTGGGTACAGGGTAACCCCTGTGCCTGACGTTTGTGGGTACAGGGTAACCCCTGTGCCTGATGTTAGTGGGTACAGGGTATCCCCTGTGCCTGACATTAAGTGGGTACAGGGTAACCCCTGTGCATGATGTTAGTGGGTACAGGGTAACCCCTGTGCATGATGTTAGTGGGTACAGGGTAACCCCTGTGCCTGACATTTGTGGGTACAGGGTAAACCCTGTGCCTGATGTTAGTGGGTACAGGGTAAACCACTCTAGATTTTTCTAACTGCAAATTTCACATGTACCTTCATATAGTTTGAAAATACGGCAAGCTCTATCCGTCTCTAGAATTCAACTACAGCCTCTAGCGTGAATTCTAGAACCTGGGTGGAGTTAATTAATTAGTAGAGAATTAATAGTCTCGAATTAACCCTCTAGAATTAACACTAGCATTAACCCACTAGAATTCTCCTGTCTGGTAAATAGAGAAGGTACCTGCTGTGTGCAGTGACTCATCCTTCCTGTGTTTGCGTTGACAACAAGAGAGGGGAGGGGCTGGTGGGCTAATTAGTCCTCATTAGCCCGTCTCCTGCTTCCTGAGTGGACGCTGTTCTTTTGTCCCATCTTATTAACATCGCTAATAGAGCTGTCAACATGATACACAGGTGGGGTGAGTGCCGTGCATCACACTCACGCGTTAGCACCGACACAGGCAGGGCGGGATCAGGTCACGGGGTACAGATGATGTCCAGAACGACAGAACGTCCGAGAACGCGTTTCTGTTCACTTACATAAGTTTGTGTGACTTGCCAGATAAAGATGAAGGTTCTCAGATTTGTCATTGTAAAAATGCAAACGCCTACAGTAGGTTTTTTGTACAGAGTTAATCTAATTGGTTTCAACTCTGTGGGAGTTAATTCAATACTATGCTGACATACCTTACATGGTTCAGTGCACCAGAGGGGGAGGAGGAGTTCATTGGTCACAATGCCAACGTTACCAGTATGCTAATGAGCCAGTGCAAGGCCACACTTCAAAACGTCTGTTTTGGCTCCTAATAATTAGAATTACACTGATCAGACGGTTATTGGTAGAATAATGTATAGAATAAAATGTCATGCAGGCTAGCGGTCGAGTAAAGGTGAGGACTGGGACACAGGACCACCTCAGCCACCTAATCCTTCTCCTCTTCTTCCTCACCTCTCTCCATTTATCACTCTAACAGCCTGGCTGGAAGTGGAGCTGTGCGCTGTAATGAACTATGCCTTTCTGACTTTGATTTAGTGGATTAAAGAACTCAAAAGATCCATGAGTCTTCACCCACACAAGAAAGTGGTCGAAGTCACTCTCGCTCACCCACTCTCTCGCACGCTGAGAAAGGCCTCTGTACACACACACACACACACACACACACACACACACACACACACACACACACACACACACACACACACACACACACACACCTTCTCGTCTTCACCAAACATCAGTGATCTCAATTACAAGCACTGATAGAGGCTTTACAGGCAGATGTTGATTTCTCCGATTTCTAGACTGTAAAAGGAACAAGTTCAAGATCGCCACAGTCAACCCACAGTCCTGGGCACCAGTGTGCAGGTGTACCGTCAGGAGAACCTTTTCACTTCGAACACCCCAGACAACTTATCTCCATATGGTTCCAGAAAAAAATACCTTCCCCTTTGAGAGCAGTGTCATCAGAAACGAAGAGTATTATGGGATGTACAGAAGATGCCATTAGTCACTCAACTTTTGAGCTCATTGTGGGCTGATTGTGAATGTGGTGGTTTGTACAGTAGTAAAAACACTGCAAGGGTTTTAACAAAAATGGGTTTTAACAAATTCAGGACTCCAGGGGAAGTAGCTGCTCTCTAGAGTGAGAGAAGCCTTCTCAAAATAACTGACAAAACTGGACAGAGGAACAGACAGCGAAGGAAAACTTGAGATGGGCCGGTGAAGAACGGTGCAGGAGTGAAAACAGAGAATCAGAGAGAGAGAGAGAGAGAGAGAGAGAGAGAGAGACGCAACACGGTAGGCCTACTGCGAAATAAGGCTGGCTGCAAGCGCATAGCATGGTGCTGCAAACAACTCAGCGGTGAGGACACTGCATGCGTCTCCCTTAAGCAGGGAGAACGACAGGTGCAGGTCACCACCACTGATTGCGCTGACGAGAGCTGGCTCGTGAGCTCCCCCGGTGGAGGTAGATGGCACAACCCTGGAGACAGCCCTGACACTGACGATGGTAATTTACGGTGTCATAGATAATGACACATACTGAGATACTGATACTGAGCCTAGCTGCATACGTTGGCCTGTATGTGTGCTGGGTTAATGGCCTCACTGTTACAAAGGCAGCAGGAAGAGACCAAATCGCCCTGTCTGCACGGTCCACATGGCCTGACCTCTGAATGGGCCGGTTCTTCTGAAGGATCTGGTCTTCTGAAGATATCCAGCTTTTCCCGCACAGTAAACAGCGTCATCGGGAGGCAGTTGGGAGGTCGCTGGACATCTGATGGGTATGTGGTGTCAGACTCACCAGGACATGCACGCAGGCATGTGAAGATCACCAGGGTGACAGGTTCACCCATCGTGAAAGGTTAACTACTCCTGAAACCAGAGCTGGGCAAGACAGAGATCAGCAGCACATGGGCAACATGGCGGAGTTCTTCAACATTTCTTCCTGTCATTCTGACTCTGAGATGGTCGTGGTGATCATTCTGACTCTGAGATGGTCGTGGTGATCATTCTGACTCTGAGATGGTCGTGGTGATGTTCACACGGGCTTTTCCACTGGCTCATCTTCATTAATGCACCCAAGTGACATCATTTAAAAGCCCAAACTCTTCATCACCCCCGTGTGCTGAGGACAGAACCCTGCCTGCCAAAGCACAGGAAGTAACATTACCCAATAACACAACGCCATGTTTTCATTATCTAATCAGATCCCAAACTCTTTCACCGCCTGAATACGCAGTTTCACACAGAAAAAGGGAAGGAGATGCTGTATGATTCCTGTTTTAAAGTATTTCATAACTCCACAAATTCACACTCTTGAGTTTCCAAACTCCACTGCCCCCTCCACCATGAGAGGTCATGCAGAGGTCAGGTCGTGCTGAAAATGAAAAAAAAAAACCCCCGAAACTCTTATAAATAAGAATAATAATAAAATCCCAGAAGACAGCAGAGGGGACGGGGCACATGGACAGAGTCCCTCCACGCAGATGCTGTGTCCTCCACACAGGTGTTGTGTCCTCCACGCAGACGCTGTGTCCTCCACAGACGTTGTGTCCTCCACGCAGATGTTGTGTCCTCCACGCAGACACTGTGTCCTCCACGCAGATGTTGTGTCCTCCACGCAGATGTTGTGTCCTCCACGCAGATGTTGTCCACCACGCAGATGTTGTGTCCTCCACGCACTGTGTCCACCACGCAGACACTGTGTCCACCACGCAGACACTGTGTCCACCACGCAGACGCTGTGCCCACCACGCAGACGCTGTGTCCTCCACGCAGACACTGTGTCCTCCGCTGGAGACGGTACCGCTCATCATGCCGATGACGTCAGAATTAAGATTTTAGGAGTTTAAATAAATTTGTAAGTATTTGTGGTAGTAAAGCAATTTAAAGCTGCATCCCAGAGAACATATCCTGCGGTTTAGTTGATGGTTTAACCAGTGCTGGGTAGTGGGGGTATGTTGGGGGGTCCTGGCGGGGCACTAGAACTTTGCAGATAGGCTGATAGTCCTGGCGTAACAACAACATTGGTTTCCTATTGGCAGTACAATTCCTGTTCTGGTATTTCACACGCAGCTCCTGGGTCAGTTTATCATGTGGCTGTAGTGCCCCCTTGTGGGTATTCACCTGCAGGGCAACTGTGATGTTTGAGGAGAGCTTGAGTCTTGTTATGGGACATGTGGGAGGAGCAGCAGCCCTCACGACTCCCAGGGCCCTTCATCTCGTATTCATCTTCCTCAGTGCCTATATTAACCCAGCTGAAGTAACTTACACAGACCTCTCCAGGACCGATTTTATACTGAATCCTAAACACTACATTAATTACCCCCCTCCCCCACCCCACCCCACCCCACAATTATATCACATTTTTGTCAGTGACAACGTTTTCATCATTATTTTAATAAATTGTAGAAATGCACATTTAACTTGAATATCAATATGGTGAATTTAAATAGTTGATAACCACTTCAAATTCAGTTTCTGTACTGCCAGACAGTCCATTTTTAAAATGTGTCTTATGAATAACTGATTTATACATGCAGTCATAAATAAATTCATGTTGTACTTTACAGTAACATCTCAATGAGAGTAACACTATAATTTTTTATTTTGACAAACTGAGTTAACACGGGTAGTGCTTTGACCACTGCTATACCCTGACATTAAACCCAGAGAACGCTTCAGTAACTTGACATTAAACCCAGAGAACGCTTCAGCAACTTTACATTAAACCCGGGGAACGCTTCAGCAACTTTACATTAAACCCGGGGAACGCTTCAGCAACTTTACATTAAACCCGGGGAACGCTTCAGCAACTTTACATTAAACCCGGGGAACGCTTCAGCAACTTTATATTAAACCCAGGGAACGCTTCAGCAACTTTACATTAAACCCGGGGAACGCTTCAGCAACTTTACATTAGACACAGGGTAGGCTTCAGCAACTATAAATTGGCAGAAATAAAGCCGCAATGTTCTCAGCTCTGTCACAGGACCAGAGACCACTATTAGTGCACCTGATGTAACACACAACTACGACAGAGAAAGTGTTAAGATGTTAAAAGGACATAATTCTACATATATTCAAGCACTTCTAATTACACAGTCACCATCAACAGGGACACAACTTGGCGTACATGCAAATTCTGGCCTTCTGGACAAGAAATTTGACAAGTTAGTACAGTATGCAGGAACAAAACTTTGCATAAAGCCAGGAGAGAGAGAGAGAGAGAGAGAGAGAGAGAGAGAGAGAGAGAGAGAGAGAGAGAGAGAGAGAGAGAGAGAGAGAAGAGAAGAGAGAGAGAGAGAGAGAGAGAGACAGACTTGTTGGAAACCCTTATGACAGTTCTTTGATTTGTATAATAATGTGATTATAACTGTACATCTTATACAGTCCCTCTGACTTTATGTTGTGCGTACTCAAGTCATTTTGGAGTATTCTGTCGTTCTCTCAGCTCACAAGGTTGAGAGGCCGTTAACTGCATGTCCTGCCCACATTCTGAACCCATGGGTCACTGTGTCCAGACCAAACACAGATCTCATCCGTCTGAAGGACAGAGCAGTGCCAGACACGGAGAGTCAACAACTAGCTGCATAAAAACATAGTAGCTTTGACCCACATGGGCAGAGTAGAGGGGTTATGATTGGATCCCCCAGTGTTAGGAGAGAGGGCGGAGTCCTGAGTGTAAGGAGAGAGGGCGGAGTCCTGGGTGTAAGGAGAGAGGGCGGAGTCCTGGGTATAAGGAGAGAGGGCGGAGTCCTGGGTGTAAGGAGAGAGGGTGGAGTCCTGGGTGTAAGGAGAGAGGGCGGAGTCCTGTTTTAGTTTACCCAATCTGACACGTGCGCATGAGACACAAGAGACAAGGACACAGCAGACTAAAGCTGATCAGACCACTCTGGTGGCTGTGATGAGGTACGTACGTGTGTGTGTGTGTGTGTGTGTGTGTGTGTGTGTGTGTGTGTGTGTGTTTTAGTTTAGTCCAGAGGCTCCTCCGTGAGTTTAGCTGCGGCTGTGGCCAGTTTAGACTCTCTCATCTTATCCAGTCCAAACAGCAGGTCCAGCTGAGTGACTGGGCGAAGAGGCACGTCTTCCTCCAGTCTGCACGAAACACACACACACACACACACACACATACACACACACCCAAACACACACACACACATATATATATATACACACACACACACACACACACACACATATACACACATATACACACACACACACACACACACACACACACACAGAGGAGGTGAGAATGTTAGACCTGAGAAGAGCACCCATAAGATAAGCTGATACACGTGGCGTGCAGAAGGTCGTACTCCTCGTCCTGGTCGTCCAGTAGCAGCTGCTTGGTGATCTGGTTCATCTGCTGTCTGCGGACGTAATCTCTGACCCGGTACAGGGCCGCGTCCCGACACAACTCCCTCAGATCGCTGCCCGAGAAGCCGTCCGTCTGCAGGGCCAGCTCCCTGAGGCTGACGGCCTTGCTCAGCTGCAGGAAGCACCAGCCACACACACACACACACACACACACACACACACTCTGCTGTAATCTCCTGCACCTGCTCCCTGTCCTGGATCCGGAACGAGGTGGTGTTCACGGCGAGCGGTTGGTGTTCCTGCAGCGTAAGCAGAAGAACTCTGTGCCCTCGTGTACCGTACGACGGAACAAGAACTCTGAACTGCACCACAATGAACTGGAAAGAGCTCACGAGTTCGTGTGGAACGCAGGACTGGCAGCTCAATGCATTCTGGGAGAACAAGGCTCCTGTGATGCAGGACATGACTCCAGACAAAAACACACTCTGTTCTAGTCACTCTGTTCTAGTCACTCTGTTCTAGTCACTCTGTTCTAGTCACCCAGCCGGAAGGAAAAACAAAAGTTTTAGAGTTTGGTGGGAACACAAGTCTTGAACCATCAGTGTTCTGAGAAACAGGTGTGTGTGTGTGCTGTTAACAGGTGTGTGTGTGCTGTTAACAGGCGTGTGTGTTTGTGTGTGTGTGTGTGCAGAGAGAGCGTGAGAGTTACGTTTTCTCCTGACAGGATGAGACGGAGGATTTCCTGCCTCTGAACAGCGTTCTGTAGAAATGGAAAAAAGATACCAAATAAACCACCTTTCAACACCTTTCAATGAGCTAATAAACCAGTGTGTGTGTGTGTGTGTGTGTGTGTGTGTGTGCGTGACAGACTCTCTCTTTCTCACAGGTGAAAGGTCGTGTGTATGTGTGTGACTCAAGGGTAACCCCAGGTGAAAGGTCGTGTGTATGTATGTATGACTCACAGGTAACCCCAGGTGAAAGGTCGTGGGCATCCTTCTCAGTATGGCTGGGTCCACATCCTGAGGCCTGTTAGTGGCCCCCATCACCATCACCTGGGTAACACACACACACACACACACACACACACACACACACACACACACACACACACACACACACACACACACACACACACACACACACACACAGTTAGACTGTTAGCACACCTACTGAAGGACTGAAGTGTGTGAGTATTTGTATACATCATGGTGTGTGTGTGAGACCTGAGTGTTTGCTCCAGTTTCTAGACCGTCCCACAGACTCATAAACTGGGCCTTCATCATGGCTGTGGCCTCGTGATCCAGACTGGATCGATTCCTCAGGAATGAGTCTAAGTGGAGCAGGTAAAAGGGGTCAGCGCCGCTCCTGATATTAAAACCCAGTACTGACGTTTGGTGAGACTCGCCTCATTCATGTGTGATCGTTTCCTACAGAGATTATTACAGCAGTGAAAGGGGGTGGAGGATGATGATGAAGAAGAGGGTGGAGGATGAATATGAAGGGGTGGAGGAGGTGATGAAGGGGTGGAGGATGATGAAGAGACTGGAGGATGATGATGAAGGGGTGGAGGATGATGATGATGAAAGGGTGGAGGATGATGATGATGATGAAGGGGAGGAGGATGATGAAGAGGGTGAAGGATGAATATGAAGGGGTGGAAGAGGTGATGATAAAGGAAGTGGAGGATAATGATGGGGTGGAGGAGGTGATGAAGGTGGAGGATGATGAAGAGGGTGGAGGATGATGATGATGAAGGGGGTGGAGGATGATGATGATGATGGGGTTGACTTTCAGAATCATAGAAAGCTGTCAGCTCTCCACTTTCACATGGCCAGCAGTCTCAACCAGATACCAGGCTAAACCAGTCTAAACCAGTCGATACCAGTCTAAACTAGCCACTTACCTATTTCATCAATGAAAATGATGCAGGGTTGAAGCTTGACAGCCAGTGAGAATACGGCAGCAGTGAGCTTCTGTGATTCGCCGTACCACTTGTCCGTCAAAGTGGAGGCCTGAAGATTGATGAACTGACAGCCTGAGGCTTTGGCTGTTGCCTTGGCGATTAAAGTCTTCCCACAACCAGGTGGGCCGTACAACAGCACACCTGTGGAGTGCGAGTCATGTCTTCATGAGACATGAAAACCCAGTAACACTGTAGAAGTTGCTACTTTAATGGCTATTATAAAACTGACAGTTGGCGTTATAATAAGCCACAAGCTAAATCATGTAAGAGAGAAGATGAGATTGTCTAAATCCGGCAGCAGAATCTCGTCTATTTCTTCTGCTTGCGTTCCCCTCTCACCTCTGGGCGGCTGCACCAGTTTGGACCCGCGAAACAGGTGGCGTTTCTGGAAGGGCAGGATGACGGTGTCCTGCATCTCTGTGATGACACCATCAAGACCTGCGATGTCCCTCCACGTGACCTTGGAGAACATCACACCACAGGAACAACCATATCATCACATCACAAACTTAAACTCACACCACAAGAACAACCGTACCATCACACATGCAAAAGACTCTTCTGACGACACACAGTGGAAAATAAAATTCAGTTATTAAACATCATCTATGAAGAACCAACAACTGAAACCATGTTGAGTTGGAGGTGAGGATGCTGAGCGTGAGGGCGTTTCTGAGCATCAGGGCGTGTCTAAAGTGAGGGCGTGTCTGAGCGTCAGGGCGTGTCTAAAGTGAGGGCGTGTCTAAAGTGAGGGCGTGTCTGAGCGTCAGGGCGCGTCTGAGGTGAGGGCGTGTCTGAGCGTCAGGGCGCGTCTGAGCGTCAGGGCGTGTCTGAGCGTCAGGGCGTGTCTGAGCGTCAGGGCGTGTCTGAGCGTCAGGGCGTGTCTGAGCGTCAGGGCGTGTCTGAGCGTGAGGGCGTGTCTGAGCGTGAGGGCGTGTCTGAGCGTGAGGGCGTGTCTGAGCGTGAGGGCGTGTCTGAGCGTGAGGGCGTATCTGAGCATGAGGGCGCGTCTGAGCGTCAGGGCACGTCTGAGGTGAGGGCGGGTCTGAGCATGAGGGCGGGTCTAAGGAGAGGGCGGGTCTGAGCGTGAGGGCGGGTCTGAGCGTGAGGGCGGGTCTGAGCATGAGGGCACGTCTGAGGTGAGGGCGTATCTGAGCATGAGGGCAGGTCTAAGGAGAGGGCGTGTCTGAGCGTGAGGGCGTGTCTGAGCGTGAGGGCGTATCTGAGCATGAGGGCAGGTCTAAGGAGAGGGCGTGTCTGAGCGTGAGGGCGTGTCTGAGCGTGAGGGCGTGTCTGAGCATGAGGGCAGGTCTAAGGAGAGGGCGCGTCTGAGCGTGAGGGCGCGTCTGAGCGTGAGGGCACGTCTGAGGTGAGGGCGTATCTGAGCGTGAGGGCGTGTCTGAGCGTGAGGGCGTGTCTGAGCGTGAGGGCGCGTCTGAGCGTGAGGGCGCGTCTGAGCGTGAGGGCGTGTCTGAGCGTGAGGGCGCGTCTGAGGTGAGGGCGTATCTGAGCATGAGGGCGGGTCTAAGGAGAGGGCGTGTCTAAGGTGGGCTGTACCTTGATGCTGCGAGGATCAACAAGATGAGCTGCCACGTTCATCTCATACTCGCTCAGACTCACCCCCTCCACCCCAATCTGCTTCATCAGCTTCTCCGCCTGACGGAGACACGTCACACACCAGCTAATATTACTATAATATTACTATATTACTATTACTATCATTAATAATATTTTCATTGCTGCTACTGTGTTGAACAATGCCACATTCCTAAACTACACTTCTTATCAATAAAGTTAAAAATGCCAATAAGCAATAGTCAATAAAATAAAAAAAAAACTCTTGAATAAAAGCAGAGAAAGACACTAGGTGAAAGAATAGAGCAAGAAATCGACAGAGAGAAAGAACAGTGAAATACGGCAATAAGCAAAGAGAGACGTTGTACAACAGCAACATGGCCAGACACGTCCTGGAAACGCAATACTGCGCATATTCACGCATATCGGCGGGTTTACCCTTTTCTTGGCTTGTGATTTCTGTTTCTGTGTGGGGTCCATGGTCTCCACCACGTATTTGATGCTGTAGTATGTGGCCGCCCCGAAGATGGTGAGTCTGACCAGCAGCCCGAGCACCTCGCTGCCCGTGAGGGGGCGTAGCAGCACGTCCCGTGGGGCGCCACCCAGCATCTGTTAGTGTACAGCTCAGTTAGGGGGATGGAGGATGGAGGATGAGAGGATGTAGGATGGGAGGATGGGAGGATTTCACCTTTTATCTTAGTGGGGGTCAGAAACAGATGGAGTGGGGTTTAAAGGCGTACATTCCCCTGCATGTCCTGGAAAATAAGTCAAGTGTTACTAGTAGTAGTTCAAACCAACCTCACATTAGACACGAACACAGTAAATCTTGATTTAAACGTCGAGGCTTAAATGTGATGAAAGTGCATTAAAGTGCAATAAGCCCAATGTTCAGCTAGCTAACCGTGTGATGCGGTAGCTAGCTAACCTACGTCCTGGAACAGGTGCAATATCTTTGTACAGCTAACAATTAGATCATCCTAAAAAACACAGCAAACAACGAATATCTACGTATCAGAATTATTAAAAAACAGTGATCTTACTTTTCAAAGCACAGCACAAAACAGCATCTTTACTTCTGTACAACCACTTACGACCATCCGTGTGGAAACAATCGTCAGTGTGAAGTGTTCCGCGGTTGCTACACCTGAAATCAGTCGGCAGAAATTCTGCGGATAAAGGTTTTCACCATAATCGCTCAGTGTATATGCATCTCAACCACAGATTGTATACATACGTTTTAAACAACATACCATATATACATACAGTTTAAACAACAGTTTATGGTGTCGACACATTATATATCTCATGGGCAGATACTTCATGTAGAACGTGACTTTATTATTTTGTACAACACGATTGTGTTGCAAACACCGCAAAGCTAAATTTGATGTTATTTCATAAATGCACTGAAAAATGTGGATCACGCAAATTATAAATACCTTCATCGAGACGCTATTCAGAGCCATACAAAGCAGTACAGAGCAGTACAGAGCAGTACAGAGCAATATAGACCAGTAGTACAGAGCAGTATAGACCAATACAGAGTAGTAGAGCAGTATACAGCAGTACAGATCAGTATAGACCAGTATACAGCAGTACATAGCAGTATAGACCAATACAGAGCAGTATAGACCAGTATACAGCAGTACAGATCAGTATACAGCAGCAGGATAGACCAATACAGAGCAGTATAGAGCAGGACAGAGCAAGAAAACTGTTAAAAATGTGTCACATATGGTAAGGAGGTGTTCATTAAAGAGCAGCATCTGTTTCTGCAATTTCTTAAAGTGAGAAACACATCTGGACTGTTTTATTTTCTCAAAATCCCAGTACACCTCGTTAACTAGGACACACAATAAAGCCACCGAATAATCTTCCAGCTAAAGCACAAGTTGACCTACGTGGCTTCTACGACAGCAAGTGTTAACTTAAGGGATTTTATGAAGACTATAAATGTGAAGTTGCTTGACAGTGGAAATAGCTAACCACTGTGTCAAATTCACTGAGAAAAATGGAGCTACATGCATTTTTATTTATTTAAATGTTTAATTTTAAAGATTAAGCACTCCCTCCTGTCCATAAACTCTGTACACTGTGTGCTTCGTCTCTATATGCCAGTGGAGCTAGTACGCATAAATAGGCCTATAGCTATTTACAGTAAAGGGCTGAAGAATGTCACCCTGGCCTTAATGTTCTTGCAGTTCCTTCTGGAAACCACATGAGGGCAGATGTGACACACTGCGGGGAAAAAGCTCTTGAATTTCTGATTTTTTATTCACCTCAAGCAAGAACGATACATTTTGATTGCGTTCATTACACCAGAGGTTAATTAAAACTAGGCATGCGTAATTTTGTCTCCCCACGCAGGACACGGGTGCAGGACCCATGAGCACATTGGCCACGTGAACTCGCTGAACAGCGGCTCAGAAGTAGGTTATCCGATTCAAATAAGCTCACATGGTGTGATCCGTGTTTCATGTACATATGAACATGTTTTAATGTTACGTTGGTATAAAACTGCGTTCACAGATATATTTATCTATGATCACAAACAGAATAATCCACCTCCACACTCCTCACTTGCAGTCATGCTCATGCTTCTAACCGCAGCAGGTCACTTGGGACAAAACCAGAGAACTTTCATGTGACCCATCAGTAAAAGGTTCAGCTCCAGCAGCTCCATATCTCCCACCATCACATCCTGCCAGCTGGCCTCTGCAGATCTCCTGGGAGAGTCGTCCTACAGCTCCGTGGGTTCAGACCTCCAGGGCAGAGTTTGTGAATTAAACAGGGGACCTCCCTCCCGGGGGAAATATAGCCTTAGATTGCTTCTGTCACTTGATTCCTGCTCTGTTTACGGCTGCAGGAAATATGAGACGCGTGTACAGTTCTGTGGTAATTGAATTCCCAGCAGGCTGATGTGTGAGATCTTAAAAAGGCCTTTTACTCTTTCATCATGCTGAGAAATAATGCAGTTTCTTTCATAATTAGAAAAGCAACCTGACTGTGTGAGTGCAGGTTTGCGCAGGATTCAGACCAGAGCCAACGATCAGGATGGCTGACTCCAGTGGGTGCAGGATGGCTGACTCCCTCTCAGTCGTGTAACTCACATTAAACCAGCAGGACGCAGCGTTGGCTCCTACGACGTGACATTCACGCAGCTCTTAACTAATGCAACACGATGCTTGTTCAGTTTCTGAGTCGCATGTTTTAAAGGGCCTCCTGTAATGTGCCATAATCTCACCTGTGATCCTTTGCATTTTATCTCCATTTACTGTAGTTAACGATCTGACCCTTAAGCCTTGTGTCAACGTGCAACACATAAAGATGTAAAGCAAATTATAGATGTTTTACTTAGAAAGGACCTGATTTTCTCTTTTTTTACTATAACAGAGATGCAAGGCAGGTTTATTTGTATAACACTCTGAACTGCTGTACACAGTATCAGACTTACACAGACAACGGGTTGAATACGGAAACCAAACACATCCTGAGAACGATTGCTTCAGGGAGGTTTTTGGAAAAAAAGAACAAAAGTTTCATAAAACGATTTATCTACATAGAAAATGGATTAAATTGTTTTTCCCCCCGTGCTATGAAAGAAATGTCAGACTCCAAATCTGCACTCACAAAAGAGTGTTTTGAGAGTGTGACAGCAGTGAGCAAAACCGTCAGTGACGTCAACACCGTGAACAGGACTCTTTCCAAGAGACAGGACGACATTATGTAGCAGGCAGCACAGTCCTTACACAGAGACAGGAGGACATTATGTAGCAGGCAGCACAGTCCTTACACAGAGACAGGAGGACATTATGTAGCGGCAGCACAGTCCTCACACAGAGAGACAGGAGGACATTATGTAGCAGGCAGCACAGTCCTTACACAGAGACAGGAGGACATTATGTAGCAGGCAGCACAGTCCTTACACAGAGACAGGAGGACATTATGTAGCAGGCAGCACAGTCCTCACACAGAGACAGGAGGACATTATGTAGCAGGCAGCACAGTCCTCACACAGAGAGACAGGAGGACATTATGTAGCAGGCAGCACAGTCCTTACACAGAGACAGGAGGACATTATGTAGCAGGCAGCACAGTCCTCACACAGAGAGACAGGAGGACATTATTTAGCAGGCAGCACAGTCCTCACACAGAGACAGGAGGACATTATGTAGCAGGCAGCCCAGTTCTCACACAGAGAGACAGGAGGACATTATTTAGCAGGCAGCACAGTCCTCACACAGAGACAGGACGACATTATGTAGCAGGCAGCACAGTCCTCACACAGAGACAGGTGGATATTAAGTAGCAGGCAGCACAGTCCTCCCACAGAGACAGGTGGACATTATTTAGCAGGCAGCACATTCCTCACACAGAGAGACAGGTGGACATTATGTAGCAGGCAGCAGTCCTCACACAGGCCTGTGTTTATTTTCTATTTCACTATGTTACTGGAAGCTAAAAGGAGCCTGTAGACCTTTTAAAAAGTGCTGCATAAACAAACACTGTGCTTCCCCTTGTCCCTAAATGAACACTGCAGTGTCCATCGATATGTTCACTAAACACGAGCTGTCATTTCCACCATTCCGTCCTTTTACATTTCATGGACGATTCCCTTCCCACAATTCCCGTCAATGGCTGGCAATTAAGAACATTGAATTAATTAGTTAATGTGACATTCACGAGCACATCCACAGATAAATGAAGACTGAAAGCATCTCCTATCGGGGCACGAGTGACTTCTGCACTGCTTTTTCCCTGACAGTCATCTCATAAAAATGATACACAGCAAACTCATAAGCACACGGCTCAGCTGACTGGGGCACTTACACAAAGAATCATCAATCTCAGCTCCTTTGTGATTTCCAATAGAGACATTTAGTGCTGCAACTACAATGTACTGATTCACTTTGAGAAGGACGTCTTGGCTCACGGCAGCTAGGAGTCCTCTACTCAACACAATCAACCCTTTCCAGCTCCTATTCATCAACATGACAGCAGTCGCCTGGCAAAAATAAACGAGTAAACATTTAAAAAAAGCACGAAAGAAAGACACAAAGAAAGAATGTAAGAAAGAAACTCGCTTTTTGCTGATTCAATACAAGACAGCGTAGAAAGAGAACACTGCCCCCCAGTGGCTGGGATCAGCACTACAAATGCACTGGTTGGATCAGATGAGATGCATCCAATTGCACAGCCGGAGAGCCAACTGCAGTTCTAGACCTGCAGTTTTAGACCTGCAGTTCTAGACGTGCTGTAGTTTTAGCCATGCGCCACCTAGCGGCTCGGAATGTAGCTAACGACAGCCAACCGCAGTTCTAGACCAGCAGTTCCAATGCATGCCGTAGGCTCAGGGGCTTGTATATTGTAATAATCCATTGTTTATTTGTTAAATAAGCCCATTGATTCTGAATTGTTTTAGCCAAATCTATAACATTTGACAAGTTTTAAACGATAATGTACACCACATTTTGTATTTAAATAGAAGTAGTACGCCTCATTTTCCCTGTTCTTTTAGGGAGTTTTGATTAATTTTGTCATTTACACACACAGCTTGTCTCCTGAAGATATTTTATTTTTAATTAAACTACTGGATTACTGGCATAGGCTATTTTGTATTAAAAATCAGCAAAAATTGCATAATGTCAGGATGCTTTCAGTGAGTAAGCATACGTTTCCAGAATGTTAGGAGTGATTTATTTTACTCGTATACCTTCATTGGCATGCAACTAGCAAATATTATGTGATACTTGGGGTTTTTCGCTCACACGCCACACATCCGATTTCTCACGCCGAAAAAAAATCTAGTTTATTTACCTCTGATCCATATCTATGATTCAATGAGTTACCAGTTCGCTCTGGCGCAAACACTGGCGACCGATCGATCGCAATATAATACAAATTTTTGTCCATTTTACGTTCGCCACCACCCCCCCCCCGGCAAAAACTTACGTTCGCAGGACTATAGCATTTCTCTCAAAGTCGAAGTAGCTACAAAGTAGTCATAAAGGTAGCCAGAACTAACGAACTAAGACACACTAACGCTAGCCAGATTCATCCTTCATGACATAAACATTACGATAACACAAAAATGACCTTCAGACCGATCATATTTACATTTACATTTATGGCATTTAGCAGACTAAATATATGTGTATCATATATTAATATGCTCAATTGTATCAATATTCAGAACATAGTCTGGGTTCTTATGGGTTAATAATGATGGGGAAATGCTACTTTAGCTTGCTTACTACTTTTAGTATTAATAGTAGCGTAGTAAGTGCTAATTTCCTTCCTTTAAGTTGTTTCAAATTTAATCAAAGTAGCTACTAAGTAGCCATAAAGGTAGCCAGAACTAACGAACCAAGACACACTAACGCTAGTCAGATTCATCCTTCATGACATAAACATTACGATAACCCAAAAATTACCTTCAGACATTATCATATATCTATCATATATTATTGTTGCTTATAAATATTCTTCCATCTGCTCCCGCGACATACTAAACACTATCTGGATATTACGTTACATACATCTAAAACTACGGCACGTCTAGAACTGCAGGTCTAGAACTGCAGGTCTAAAACTGCGGTTGGCTCTCCGGGTGTGCAATTGGATGATGTAGGAGGTCTGGTAGCAGTGGTATGAGTGTACTGCCCCCCAGTGGTTGGGACTGACACTGCGATGCTACCCCAGTGGCTGGGTGGAGGGTGAAAGGATTTATTCAGTGGCAGTAGCAGGCTGGTGGTGTCCAAGCACTTTCTAATCAACAAAGCGGAGTCCTGCTCCACCAAGCCCTGCGCTGCGTCTTCTAGACTGCTTTAATTTGAAAGCAGCTTGTCCACTGAAGGACATAAAAATGATCCATTTTTATAATTAAAGTGTTTTCATTTAGTTTCCTACTAGCCGTTGCAGCATGACAAGCTTGCTTATTATATCATGAAGTGGCTTTTATTGGATCGGAACAACTGTTCCTATAGGCGAACAATTATGTCTAATCGTCGGCTTACCAAAAACACTCTTTCCACTCTGATTGGCTCTAGACTTCTGACCTCACATTGTGTTATTGATTATAACAACCCATACTGCTTCCCACAGTCCTGTTACCGTGGTAACTCATAGTAATGAAGGACCCATGATAACCAGGAGGTCCCCTCCTCTTCCTCACTAATGTGCCCTGAGTGAGTTAGGCACTGCCGTGGACCCGCCATATTTACTGGACTTAAGTGCTGATCTGGGGAGGCATGTTGCAGGCTCAAGACTTGTGGTTTTGAATATACCTGAATATACGATAAAGCCAGATGTTTAACAAGCTATGGCGGAGTGCTGTGAGAACTCGTCTACTATTTAATCCTATCCATCATCTAAACCTATCATCTAACCCTAACTATCATCTAACCCTAACTATCATCTAACCCTAATCATCATCTAATCCTATCATCTAACCCTAACTATCATCTAACCCTAACTATCACCTAACCCTAATCATCATCTAACCCTAACTATCATCTAACCCTAACTATCATCTAACCCTAATCATCATCTAATCCTATCATCTAACCCTAATCATCATCTAGAATATCACCCCTGAGTGGTGTTGGGTGGTAGAATATCACCCCTGAGTGGTGCTGGGTGGTAGAATATCACCCCTGAGTGGTGTTGGGTGGTAGAATATCACCCCTGAGTGGTGTTGGGTGGTGGAATATCACCCCTGAGTGGTGTTGGGTGGTGGAATATCACCCCTGAGTGGTGTTGGGTGGTAGAATATCATCCCTGAGTGGTGTTGGGTGGTGGAATATCACCCCTGAGTGGTGTTGGGTGGTGGAATATCACCCCTGAGTGGTGTTGGGTGGTAGAATATCACCCCTGAGTGGTGTTGGGTGGTAGAATATCACCCCTGAGTGGTGTTGGGTGGTAGAATATCACCCCTGAGTGGTGCTGGGTGGTGGAATATCACCCCTGAGTGGTGTTGGGTGGTAGAATATCACCCCTGAGTGGTGTTGGGTGGTAGAATATCACCCCTGAGTGGTGTTGGGTGGTGGAATATCACCCCTGAGTGGTGCTGGGTGGTGGAATATCACCCCCGAGCAGTGCTGGGCCATAGACACACTGTGTTTCTCGCTTGTTTGCCGGGGTGGCAACTATGGGGGAAACGCTTCACCCCATCGAGCAAGCAGCCATATTGATTAGCACTCGTGTTTCTGCTAAATCAATCTCCATCACCCAGTGGTCATTTTTCCCCATTATGTTTCATTTCAAAGGGAGACTGATTATTCCCGTACTCTTGGGAGGGGCTGGGGTACGAGGGCAGTTCCTTCAAAATAAAAGCGCCCAGCCTCAGCACCTCACCTACCACTAGCCCACTTATCACTGTCATGGCCACGACTCTCTTGGGTGTGCAAAGACAACAGTCTCTGTAATTGATTAAAAAAATGTGGCAGGATGAATTTGCTGCCTTAGGCAGGAGAATGTGTTTTCGTTTCATGTTTTGAAATAAAACCTTCTGCTAGCCTAATATTAGTGTTTGTCAGGATTTTAACAGGCTAACATGAAGGCCTGAAAAGCTTTTAAGGGAATGGCTTCTTTGAGGGGTTTCGATTGACGTCAAGGGTTAAGTCGAGGATGATATAACTGACTCAAGGAATCATTTGAGCATTTAAACGGTTGTATTCAGTTAAAACATCTTTATTTGTACTCCATTCTAATTACACAATGTCTAAATGTTCTTTACAGCAGCACGAGTGTGTGAGGACCTGGTGTAAAGGACACATGCCTTTAAAGAACCTTTAGAAAATGATGACAGAGGACAAAACAATGTTTTGGTATTATACGAACTCCTGTTTTTCAGGAGTTGATCTAATAATGGAAGCAACTTTACGCTTCCATCAATGTTTCTGCCCATGTTGATTCCATTAGCCTGTATTAAAGACATTGTGAATGATTCACTTCAAGTGTTTTTAATCCCAGTCACAAAGTCTTAAATTACTGGATGTAAATACTGGACGAGGTTTAGGTTGGCTGTGAAGGGCACACATCCTGGAACACTGTAGACCAGAGGTCACTAACAGGCGGACCGCGGTCCGGACCCCAACGTAGTCCTGTACGGACCCAATCTCATTCCTGATTAACTCTGCAAATTTCTATTTCCGTGGTCCGAAACCACGGTCCGGATACGGACCCAAATGCCATCCCATCCGGACCCAGAATAAATTGTTAAAAATATTTTTTAATTTTGATGGGAGAATTAATTTTAAACGGAGCATTTATTTCAGGGCTATTGAAAAAACACTCCGTTACGAGTGTTACGTTGCCCCCCCCCCCCCCCCCCCCCCCCGGAGCACAGGTCAGAGCTATCTGCCAAATTTGGCCCGCAGAAAAATATAGTCGATTAGCCCTGCTGTAGACCAACTGCTGTGAAAACTGTGATACCTCTTGTTCATTAAGAATAATCAACACTCTTCTTAAAAATCACTTTATTTTCAGTAGGCATTCATCTTTCTCAGTAGGTATTTTCAGTGGGTATTCATCTTTCAGATTTTTTTTCTTTTTTATCCTTGTTGGTAAAAGCATCTCTTTTTCATCCATTATGGGGTGCTCCTCCTGTCATCCCAGAGTGAGCAGAAATGGATCCATCTGAACCGTCTCTACCACAAAATGGCTGTTCAGATGCAGTTCTCCACTCTGCTGACGTCTCTTAGTATCTTACAGCACGGTGACCTACAGCACCCCACTGGACACAGGTCAGAGCCCGGAGAAAAACGCTGACCAACTGTTCCTGCATGTTATGGAGGACTTTACAGTGGCCACAGATTGCAGCATCTGGATATGTTGCACACTGGATCTCCTGTATAACTCCGACACGTTCAGCAGGTAAATCCATTTTCTTTGCCAGTATGATGAATATAAATTGCCAGAATTCCAAATGCTGAGTTTTTTTATGCTTTTACAAGCCGTTGAGAATTTGACTGCACATTTTATAGGCAGTGTTATGAAGTCGGAAACATTTTTCTGTGACAACTTGAGAGTTGATTCCACACATGCTTACCCTGATTCCAAACATGCTTAGTGTTTATTTGTTAGATGTTTTCTTATTTGGAGTTTGTCTAGGCCTCTTTTTATTAAACAATTCTGAGGTTTCCTGCACTTGTGTCCAGCCAGCCTTACCAGATTGTTACACACCCTGATTCCAAACATGCTGACCCTGATTATGAAAGCTCACCCTGATTCCAAACATGCTGACCCTGATTATGTACACTGACCCTAATTCCCATACATGCTCACCCTGATTATGTACACTGACCCTGATTCCATACATGCTGACCCTGATTATGTACACTGACCCTGATTATGTACACTGACCCTGATTCCATACATGCTGACCCTGATTATGTACACTGCCCCTGATTCCATACATCCTGTATCCTGTAAAGCGCTTTGTGACAACATGTGTTGTGAAAAGTGCTATACAAATAAACTTTGATTTGATTTGATTTGATACATGCTGACCCTGATTATGCACACTGACCCTGATTCCATACATGCTGACCCTGATTATGTACACTGACCCTGATTATGTACACTGACCCTGATTCCATACATGATGACCCTGATTATGTACACTGACCCTGATTATGTACACTGACCCTGATTCCATACATGCTGACCCTGATTATGTACACTGACCCTGATTCCATACATGCTGACCCTGATTATGTACACTGACCCTGATTCCATACATGCTGACCCTGATTATGTACACTGACCCTGATTCCATACATGCTGACCCTGATTATGTACACTGACCCTGATTATGTACACTGACCCTGATTCCATACATGCTGACCCTCATCTGCATCATGTGGTTTGGTGAATAAACTACATACAGGGAAGTTGCCTCTTTGCTGAGTCTAGGTGGTTTCCCCATCATGGGGTCAGTCTGTTTCTCTCTCACCTGCTTCTCTGTCCACAGTTTTGCTGGACCAATCAACACACTCCAGAACACTATGGGGACAGTTCAACCAATAGTGACAAACAGTGACATGGGCAGATTAGAACAGTTCTTAGAGGAACATCATGTGCTTTTGATTAATAATAGTGTTACAACCCTGTGAAATCACCCCAGTGATCTCCACTGTTAAATCACCCCAGTAATCTCTGCTGTGCTGTGCTAATAAACCTGCAGCTTGAGGGAGCTGGTGTGTTTCTGCAGGTTCAGAACCTCTGGTGAAGTCTTTATAAAAAAGTAAAATAATAATAATAAGTTCCATTAACCAGCAGGTATTGCTGTATTCACACCACTGATCTTAAGTTCTTAAGTCAGTTCCCTTGAAAATGAAAACCTGGGCAGGTCATCAAGAGAGAGAGAGAGAGAGAGAGAGAGAGAGAGAGAGAGAGAGAGAGAGAGAGAGAGAGAGAGAGAGAGAGAGAGAGAGAGGATGAGAAAGAGAGAGAAATGAGAAGAGAGTAAGAGAGAGAAAAGGAGAGGAAGAGAGATAGAAATGAGAGTGAGAGGAAGAAAAGGAGAAGAAGAGAGAGTGAGAGAATGAATTAGTCTCAAACATATTCTCCCTAGGATGATGGACTTGTAATAGTCACAGCAGTAACACAAGAACTATGCCTTTTGCTAAGACACTAAATGTCTCCATCCACAGAATATACTGCAGAGTCAACGCTGACTTGCTTAACGACACAAGGCAGTGGAACTAAGAAGACTGAAGAGCAGAAACGCAGGATTCCTGTTTTTAAACCTACACCTGAGTTGTAGTCTATCTTTACACACACACCAGCCTACACACCACACACACTTCACACAACCCAGCCTACACACACACTTTACACACACCCCAGCCTACACACACTTTACACACACCCCAGCCTACACACACACTTTACACACACCCCAGCCTACACACACTTTACACACACCCCAGCATACACACACACTTTACACACACCCCAGCCTACACACACACACTTTACACACACCCCAGCCTACACATACACTTTACACACCCCCAGCCTACACACACTTTACACACACCCCAGCCTAAACACACACACACACACACACACACACACACACACACACACACACACACACACACACACACACACTTTACAAACACCCCAACCTACACACACACTTTATACACACCCCAGCCTACACACACACTTTACACACACCCCAGCCTACACACACACTTTACACACACCCCAGCCTACACACACACTTTACACACACCCCAGCCTACACACACACTTTACACACACCCCAGCCTACACAACCACCCCTCAGTTAAGAGAGTAAGAATGATGAAGCTATTGGCACGCTTGTAGTGTTTGTGAATATAAATGATAGGAAATGACTTTTACATTACAATTTTTACATGGATTGGAAAAATTGCAAACCTATTACCTTTCCCTCACCTCCTGCTTTAACTGGCACGGTGTGATGAGTTCGTCCAGGCCGAGGCTGGAGGGGGGACGCAAGGACATCATAGCAGGAAGGACATCCTCCCACGTGTGAGATGAGCAGGGCAGGGAGGGGCAGAACCCAGTCAGGCCCTCTGCCTCCACCCTCTCCTACACCACCGGGGCCAGATCCCACTCGATATTGTCTTCTATTTGAGTCTTGCTACTGGTTGACATCACAGCCGATGTCCTCTCTGGCCAGACAGCGGGGGACGTACCTTCTGGAGTGACGTGTCCACCCCGTTATGCTCCCCCCATCAATGTCACCACAAACGTCCTCCATCGCCTGGAGAAGGGACATGTGATGGTGGGGTTGGCAACCAACTCCATGCTGAAAGGACGTCAATATAAGTGAAGAATGGAGAGAATGGTGGAGGTGAAACACTACAAATCACGGGGGTTCAGTCAACCGGTTTTGTGTCTGAGGCAGCCCGGTGGAAACTTACGTTGCCCCAGACGACGACAAACCTGGACCGATCAGGTCCATCGCTGTAGTGATGGAGAGTGTGTTGTGCCCTGTGCTGAGGAAGGTGATGATGTGGGCAGTGCTGTCATTACAGTCTCTATACTGCATCTCTAAACTGTCTCTATGCTGTGTCTCTACATTATCTCTGCTCTCTGAGCAGCTGTAAGTTGTTATATGGACTGGTCTGGATGGCCAGGCTGTGTTCACTGAGTCGGGATTTGTTAGTGTGGTTGTGTGTTTAACACCAGCCACTGGGAGCAGGCCTGCTACAGTCTCCTACAGTCAGCCTCAGCCTGCTACAGTGTGCTACAGCCTGCTACAGTCTGCTACAGTCAGCTACAGTCTGCTACAGCCTGCTACAGTCTGCTACAGTCAGCTACAGTCTGCTACAGTCAGCTACAGCCTGCTAGTCTCCTACAGTCTGCTACAGCCTGCTACAGTCTGCTACAGCCTGATACAGTCTGCTACAGTCAGCTACAGCCTGCTACAGTCTGCTACAGTCAGCTACAGCCTGCTACAGTCTGCTACAGTTAACTACAGCCTGCTACAGTCAGCTACAGCCTGCTACAGTCTGCTAGTCAGCTACAGACTGCTAGTCTCCTACAGCCTGCTACAGTCTGCTACAGCCTGCTACAGTCTGCTACAGCCTGCTACACTCTGCTACAGCCTGCTACAATCTGCTACAGTCAGCTACAGCCTGCTACAGTCTGCTACAGCCTGCTACAGTCTGCTACAGTCAGCTACAGCCTGCTGCAGTCTGCTACAGTATTCTGTAGATTCAGGGCCAGTTAGTGCTGCATTTTGCTCTGAGCTTGTGTTTGCATGTTTCAGTGAGTGATGTAGTTTTGTATTAGTACAAACTAGGGGTGGGACGCGATTAAAAAAATTAATCGAATTAATCGGAAGCTTTGTAATTAATTAATCGAAATTAATCGCATTTTAATCGCATTTCAGTATTTAACATGAGAAATATTAATTTAAGTTTGAATGATGAATGAATCAATGAACATAATCATAAACTAAACTAAAAAACTATAAACTAAACATCTTGTTTATTTTTCCACCAATCTACTACACAGACCAATATATGTGTAGTGTGCAGAAAACAGTTCAGAACATTGGAAATTCTGATCAAAAATGTTGTTTAATTTTGGGAGTTTTGCTCAGGATATTGGAAGAGTTGAAGTAAATCAGAAGATGTTTTTTAATAGCATTTTAGCAATTTCTTTAATTTCCCAGGCTTCTGCCACAGGCATCTCCATAGTGCCTAGAAGTGGTCTTCTGCATGCTCAAAGCAAATGACTGGATCTTCATCATCTATAGATTCATCATCTATATGAGCTGTCACACCAAGATAATTCTTGTTGCTAACAGAGGTCCAGTGATCCCCAGTCAGAGCCACATTTGTGGCGCTCTTCACAATAACCTGTTTTACTTCCTATTCCTCATCATACAGCTGCTGGATTTTCTTCGACATTGTCTTTCTGGGGTGAGTTTCCCAAAACGTTCTTAGCGCCAAGTACTTCGTTACCTCATTCTTACGTACGAGGTTAAGAAGTACTTAGCGCTAAGAACGTTTTAGGAAACTCACCCCTGGACGGTAGTTCGTAACTTGCATCAGTTGACGCAATTCGCAGCGCTTCTTGTAAGTCTTTATCTTCGACCACAGGGAGCGGACAACACAAATAATGTGACGCGTCATGTATAAACGTGTGCGGAGTCGCGCGCTACGGCCACTCGCGAAAGTTTAATCCAGTCTTAATGGTCCAATGAAGGTAATTTAAAAACCAGGACATTTCCTCACAGGATGTGAATTACGGACGTTTGGTCACCCTATCGTATTAGGAATACATTTAGCAGCTAAGTTATCATTACTGACCTGCGCATTAAGCTGGGCGTACACTGCGATTTTTGGCCCATTTTCAGCCGATTTTTCACTCGTTTCGGCTCAATCGCGTGTCGTGCATCGTATAGTTTACACAGGTATACGAGGAGCGATTCACAACTCCCGATCAGAAATCGCAGCGTCGCAAGAATATCAAACGTGTGAAATTCAAATCGCTCCTCGTGAGAGTATCGCACTGTTGAAGCAGCTCCACGAGCCGACTCTCCCTGCGATTTAGTCGTACAGTTTGAGCTGGAGCTGAGTACACGATTTAAAATATCGCACAGTGTACGCCCAGCTTTAGCCGCAACATGTTTTACGTTGAGGTGGTAACGAAGGGTGGAAGTGCTCCTGTGATAAGCGAACTCCTTCCTACATAAAGTGTAAATAACACTATTTTTGTTTGTAGCCTACTTCCATCTGGTCCATATAATCTGTATGTCTGGAACTCGTTCACTGAGAAACATTCCACGGTGCAAAAGTGTCTCGTCCGTTAAATGCGTTAAAATGCGTTAATTTTTTTTAGTGCGTTAATTTTCCTGTAATTAATTAATCGAAATTAACGCGTTAAAGTCCCACCACTAGTACAAACCAAACAAATACTTTGACTGTGTTTCAGTCCTGATGTGGAACAGTGTTGGTGTTTGTTAGTAAACTCAGTTTTAATCAGCTGTGTCAGTTTATTTAATTATGAGTCATAATGGAATTCTGAGTAATAGTCAGAATTTGCCTGATTCAGGTGTTATTCATTGTTTTTCTGTGGACGTGCAGGATTTCACAAACTTCAGACTGGGTCACTTCAACAGGGGTGCGGCTCAGGTCCAGGATCCAGATGTAGCAGTCCTGGTCCATCAGGTCCAGGTTTTACTGTAGCCCTTTCTCTGTGGGCAACAGCAGAACCAGGTCGTCTGCATAGAGCAGGAACGGGATGTCTGAGTCCTGCAGAGAGAGAGACCAGGTGCTGCAGAGCCTTCTAAAATGCTGGCCAGTTTGTTGGTGCAGATATAGAATAATGCAGCAGCTTTGAGTCACTCCACACTGCTGAGAATACACCACAGTAGCTTTGAGTCACTCCACACTGCTGAGAATACACCACAGCAGCCTTGAGTCACTCCACACTCCTGAGAATACACCACAATAGCTTTGAGTCACTCCACACTGCTGAGAATACACCACAGCATCCTTCAGTCACTCCACACTCCTGAGAATACACCACAGTAGCTTTGAGTCACTCCATACTGCTGAGAATACACCACAGTAGCTTTGAGTCACTCCATACTGCTGAGAATACACCACAGCAGCCTTGAGTCACTCCACACTCCTGAGAATACACCACAGTAGCTTTGAGTCACTCCACACTCCAGAGAATACACCACAGCAGCCTTGAGTCACTCCACACTGCTGAGAATACACCACAGGAGCCTTGAGTCACTCCACACTCCTGAGAATACCCCACAGTAACTTTGAGTCACTCCATACTGCTGAGGACAGGAATAGGCCGTGGTCCTTTTGTTTATAACACACCTGTTTTTTGTGTACATGGATTTAATAATGTCATACACTTTGGCCCTACACCACTTTCCAGTCATTTGTAAAATAGACCATTGTGCCAAACTCTGTCAAAAGCATTTTTTTCTATGATACTGTAACGCCAAAGGCTTCTCAGAGTGATAGTGAGGCGGACACGCGCTGAGAAGTGTGAGATATATTATAGGCAAATCCACATTCAAAGTCATTTAAATGGTCCAGGGTCATATCATGAAAGCCATCAGAAACAGACACAAATCCTACAGTCTTTGAGATATGAGAAATAACACACTTCAAGATGACCTTTTACAACACACAGTTTTACACGGACAGACCAGGGAAACCTGGAACAGACCAGGAAATATACAACCAGTGTAGACAAGCTGAACACACAGGGTATAAATGCACAGGCTAATAAGGGGGATAAATTAGGGAAACATGAAACCAACGATGAAGGGCGGAGTAACAAATAATAAGGGCGTGACAACTGAAATAAAAACAAAAGCACGTGGAACATGAAAACAAGGACATGACTGACAGGTGGGGGCGGAGTCAAGCGTGACAGAAACATGCAAATACTTTTTATTCTGTTACACAGAGTAACATGAACCAATATACTGTGGTACGTTCCTGATGACTCATCTCTCCCTCTGTGTGTGACGAGCATGGACATCTTTTACAGTGTTGTCTGTTCTCTCAGTAAGATCTGTGGTAAGTGGTCATCTTACGGTGTTTAAAATTCTGGGTGAGTTTAGAATCTGGGGAAGAATATATTACACAATTGTGTGTTTTTTGGCTATATCTCTTGGCTTTTTATAGTTTTGAGACAGTAGGAGTTTGGGTCCCTTTTTTTGAGGTGATTCCAGAATGTGATGACTGGGGAAATGGTGGGTGTTGGCCTGATTCTGCCCTGCACGTGTTGTTTGGTGAGCTCCTCTCTTCTCTGAGGATACTCTTCTAGAAGTTCTTGTGCAGAGTTTCAGTGGGGTGTTTGTCCCATTTTTCAAATTAATGATGATTTGTGGACCCAGACTTTGCTTCTGTATAATGTAATGGGTTCTATAATTAACAGGAATATTTTGTGCTGGGTTCTCATTGGTGATCCTAATTGAATTGTTCTTTTAAAAGCACAGAAGGCTCTTCTCACATTGTTCAAGCTATTCACAGCTAAGCTGAAATTTCCAGATGAACT
Organism: Brachyhypopomus gauderio; assembly: GCF_052324685.1. NCBI lineage: Eukaryota > Metazoa > Chordata > Actinopteri > Gymnotiformes > Hypopomidae > Brachyhypopomus > Brachyhypopomus gauderio. The sequence goes on along the minus strand of NC_135213.1, from coordinate 34,854,930 downwards.
CATTTCCAACCTGAGATGTGTGTAATGTTTTGTCTGCTGGATTTTGGTTCCTGTGGTGAATAGACTTCCTTGACACCTTGATTTTTTCCTAGAATGTTAGCATTCGGGTTTAATTGCTACATATTATCTAGTCTCTCTCTCTCTCCTTCTCTCTCTCTCTCTCTCTGTCTCTTTGTATCTTTGTCTCTCTACCCCCCAGCTCTGTGCTACAGGAGTAAACAACAGCCTTGCTTTGATCCTTAGCCATCAGAGCTTATGCAGACAGGAGCACACACACTCTCTGAGGCCACAGATAAGCACTGGGATCATAGACAATGCAAGCAAGTTGCTTTAGGTCAATATTTATTCATTCAGGCTATTTCCTTGAGGTTAAAGCCTTTTGTACTAGGCTGGCTTGACCCCCTGGATTCCAGAAACCCATCCCACCTACTGCTGGAGGTGTGTGATTTGATTCAGGCTATTTTAGACACGGTTGTGTCTGTGTGTTGTTGCTGCTCTTATAAGCATGTCTGCATGGTGTGCTTGACCCGCTAGGACAGACACGGCTCAAGTTAGGGAGGCTGATGAGGAGGGGAGACTGGCCCGGGGTCCACTGGGGGAGGTGTGGGGAGGTGAGGGGAGGTGAGGGGAGGTGTGGGGAGGTGGAGGGAGGTGAGGGGAGTTGTGGGGAGGTGAGGGGAGTTGTGGGGAGGTGAGGGGAGGTGGAGGGAGGTGTGGGGAGGTGAGGGGAGGTGTGGGGAGGTGAGGGGAGTTGTGGGGAGGTGAGGGGAGGTGTGGGGAGGTGAGGGGAGGTGTGGGGAGGTGTGGGGAGGTGAGGGGAGTTGTGGGGAGGTGTGGGGAGGTGAGGGGAGGTGTGGGGAGGTGAGGGGAGTTGTGGCATGTGAGTGAGCAGTCCTACCTCTCTCTCTCCCTCACACGGGCGCTCTGTATCGGATCTGCTGCAGAACAGGGCTGGCTGTCATTCGGGACCTCTGGGGTCGTGTTTTTGCAGGGCACACAAACAGATGAATCACCACACCGCAGACAAGCGTGGTCATGCGAGCATCACATCAGCCCAGCCACAACAGTCAGGAACAAAAGTTTGTTTACTTCATTGCCTCAGAAAAAAAATGCTAATTTTATTCCCGAAAAACAGAATCAATGTTATTGTAAGGCAAAGAAGCAGGAATTAATGTATTCGTGAGTTGACACTGGATGCTTCTTCAGAATCAGAAGGGCTAAATTCATAGTCAGAAAGATTATTGGAAGGGCAGAATGTGCCACGTAAACTGCCAGTGTGGTATGAAATTACTTGAAAAGATATAATTGATTTCAAAGGCCAAGCATCATGCACTGAACACTGCTTTTATCTTCTGATGCAACTTCCACCACTGTGATTAATGTTCTCATGCCTTGTGCCTATTGGGCATCTAGGGAGTGGGCGGAGACTATGGTGCATTCCAACACCTGAGACACAGAAAGGCCCAATAAGTCTGTGGGGACTCATATCGCAGGGTCTTCACTGTGATTGGACGTTGCAATACAGCAGCGATAACATCATACCAAGGAGAGGACCTGTCATCAGCCTCTAATCTGTCACTACGACAACCAGCTGTACATCTCATCTGACTCCTTTCCTGTCATGGAAGTGAGCACAAATCTTTCTATGTGAGGCCTTTATTTGTTAATTATAAATAAATAAATGTGTACATATGATATTACAGCATGTGAACACTCTCTTTTGAAGTGGAGGTACACAGAGAAAATTCAACTGATTTTAACAAAGTTTGTTGGATGTTGAACAGATAATTTAGTTGAATTTAATAAAAATGATGATGGACAGCAGGCTTGTCCTAGACCTCATGTTTACAGTCCCGTCCTGGACCTCAGGTTTATAGTCCTGTGCTGGACCTCAGGTTTACAGTTCTGTGCTGGACCTCAGGTTTACAGTCCTGTGCTGGACCTCAGGTTTACAGTTCTGTGCTGGACCTCAGGTTTACAGTCCCATCCTGGACCTCAGGTTTACAGTCCCGTCCTGGACCTCAGGTTTACAGTCCCGTCCTGGACCTCAGGTTTACAGTCCCATCCTGGACCTCAGGTTTACAGTCCCGTCCTAGACCTCATGTTTACAGTCCCGTCCTAGACCTCAGGTTTACAGTCCTGTCCTGGACCTCATGTTTACAGTTCTGTGCTGGACCTCATGTTTACAGTCCCGTCCTGGACCTCAGGTTTACAGTCCCGTCCTGGACCTCATGTTTACAGTCCCGTGCTGGACCTCAGGTTTACAGTCCTGTGCTGGACCTCAGGTTTACAGTCCCGTGCTGGACCTCAGGTTTACAGTCCCATGCTGGATCTCAGGTTTACAGTCCCATGCTGGACCTCAGGTTTACAGTCCCGTGCTGGACCTCAGGTTTACAGTCCCGTGCTGGACCTCAGATTTACAGTCCCGTGCTGGACCTCAGGTTTACAGTCCTGTGCTGGACCTCAGGTTTACAGTCCTGTGCTGGACCTCCGGTGTACACTTCTGTGTGAGTCTGCTGCACATTGCCTTGCAAAGCTGACCACAATGCTTTAATAGGAGAACCAAAACCACTCAAAGGTATTAAACACACACACTTTGCTTTTGAAGCTCCGGTGCTATTTGTGAAATGCAGTTCCCCGTTCAAGGAGAGGAAACCTTGGAAAAGCTGATGAGAGGGTTGATCCAAGTTCATCAATCAAACACTGCAACCCTGAAAACAAAGGAATTCCATTCAATAGAAGAGAACGTAGAGAACACAGACATGTTACAGATACACAGAGAACACAGACATGTTACAGATACACAGAGAACACAGACATGTTACAGACACACAGAGAACACAGAGAGGTTCAATATAGACAGTGCTGTGTGTTCTGAATCTCTTGGGGTGCATCTGAAGATGAAGACGGAGACCAAACTGTATAATTGTAGTGGATTCATGTGTCAGACATTAAGATTAAAGGCATTTTCAGTTCTTTCTTTTTCTCTTTCTTCCTTTTTCTACAACTTCAAATTTCATCAGGTCTAACAAACATTTACAGAGGTAAAAAGGTGTGAGAATGGGAATGTTCTCATCAGAAAGTCTGGGCAACGTGACCAGTGAGACGCTCTGTTCTTCACATTCTTCCCATGTTTAACTATGGGTATTCCTGCCAATCCAACAACAGGCCACATCTGACTGTGAATGCATGTTATCCACAAATGGCTATTTCTCGTGGCCTTGGTGGTAACGAAGCGCTCTGTGTTAGCTCATAATTCCCCAGTAAGTGATGGAGCACTTTGCTTTGATGATAGTCTCTGTTCTTATAGAAGGCCAGAAAGGGTGATTAAGTGTTGATTTTCCATCAGAGGAAAGTGGGAAAGGATATTCCATCACCGTGTCTGTCCCTGGAGCACGCCAATGACTAAGACCACGAGACACAAGGAAGTAATAACCTCCATGTTTCAGAGGTGACCTTAAACATATTGGGTTTTCATTTCAGCAGTAACTCTCTATTTTTACAGCTTTACAGCTCTTATTACATCTCTATAATAAACATCACTGCCCTTCATTATGAAAACAAACTCTTCCAGAGTAATGAAGTAGGAAAGATTACGTCCAACAAAACAGTTCTAAATTCGGACTAAACAGTTCTAAATTCGAACTAAACAGTTTAAATTCTAACTAAACAGTTTAAATTCTAATTTAACAGTTCTAAATTCCGACTAGTTCAAAATTCTGACTAAACAGTTCTAAATTCCTACTAGTTCTACATTCACCTCCAGATTGTTATCACAGCACCTTTCAAAGTGGCATCGCCTCCTGCATGAAAATGAGTGTAAAGGCCTCTAGACCTCATCATAGCGTGCATGATCCTCCCAGTCAGTTATTCAACACATCCATCACATTTTATTGGCCAATGATTTGTCCTCTTGTGCTGTTCTGGATGTCCGTCACTGCAGGACTTTGGGGCATACCTGCTATAATGGGGGGGTATTCATCTCCACCTTCTCCAATGTCAGCAACACGCTCCAGTCCACTGCTTGGACCACAGCCAATGGGAGGACAGCGACTGTGACAGTTCAATTACATTGTCCAATGACTGGTGCGACCAGCTGACCCACCCATATTGGCCGAACCTCCCACAAACACACGACCTAATTTGTCTCTGTATTTGAGTTCAGATCTACTTAAAGGCAGTAGTGCAGCTGTTCATCACTTTAACTGCAGAAGCACTAATGAGAAACTGGAGATCCATAATGCCGTTGTGCAGCGTGGTCCGGCGTACGGAGGAAAGCTTTATTTATATCTGACGGTGGCTCCTTTTTTAATTAGCAATGCCACAGTTTGTCTTTCATCATGCCTGATGTAAAAGACCTAATGCCTTAATTTCTCACTAACTGCGCTTGCCGTTTCAAAGACATTAGTGCATGCAAAATACAAGTAGACATCTTCCCATTCCTGCGCCCTTTGAGATGTTCAACTTCCTATGTTTATATCCAATAATACATCAATGTTTCAGAGGGTGCTTTAATTAGTATGGGAATTTCCCCTAATCGTAGGAGACGATGGATGTTCATTTCATTTCAAAATGCCTAATCTCTCACAGATATGTCAGCGTGACGTCCCAAAAACCATAAAATATGATCTGCTGCAGGTGTTGTCCTTGGAGATGGAGGGCTATGTCCTCAGACGGAGGGCTATATCTGTGTTACATCATGCTAATGGTGGCAGGATGAAAACTGAACTTCCTGGTAGACATTGCCACAGATGCTGTACCACAGTTTCCATCTGAGAGAGCGGCTCACATTTCACACATATGAGGAACACAGAGATTTAAAAAAAGGATGACACAATATGAGAATCACTGCCTACGCATTTTGCAGTCATCAGTAGACTACCATTTCAAACATCCACATCTCAGACTCCTTGAGCGGATTTTCTCAGGGTTCCGAGTATTGCCACCCACAGTGTTCCTGTGGGACAGGAAAATGGTACGAATCTCTTCCTCCCGTCCAGCATATGACATCACACTGAGCCTTCATTCAACATTCTCTAATAAACACATTCTAGAATGTTCTAGAATGGTTCAAAATCTCAGAACACCACATATCGAGTAAAAAGTTCTTGTGTTGAAACTAACGGAAATATGAATTTTCCACACTGTTCAGGGGAGGTTCAACTGTTTGAATGGTAGATGGCTAGATCTGCATGGTCAAAATATCAAATCTCTAGAGCAATCTGTAAAATGGTTATTATTTCATTGTGGCATTAAGCTAATGTTTGTCACACATAGTGTGAGTTTACTGGTTACTCTAGAGAAAAGGGCCCTCTACAATAAGGGATGTGAATCACATCTTCCTCTTCACATCAAAAAGATTTCCTGCTTTTTCACCCCTCAGCATTCTGAGAAGCAGCCATTATAACTGTCACTTCTCATGATGCATAAAGAACCCTGAGCCGATTGGATGACCTTGGCAGAACTCATTTGCATAACCCTCAGCAGCCCATACACTGAACTGCCAGCATGTCACTCTCAGTTAAAGCATGAAAATATTCCTCACACTGTGAGCTGCTCACAGCCCTCTGCTCCCTCTCTCTCTCACACACACACAGGGCTTGTATAAATATCCTAGTGGGGTATTTTAACTGCCTTGTGTATTACCATAGCTAAAAATGCTATGCCTACACCCTAACCTTATTCTAAGAAAATAGTTTTTTTTCTTTTTAAGAAAAAGATTTTTTCAGTTGTCAAAAAAAAAATCCCCCTAACAATGTTTCCACATAAAAAAAAAATTTCATTTGTATTACGGGGTCATTTGGTCCCCACAAAGGTCTAAATACACGGTCCACAACAACGATGATTCAGTTGCATGTACCGTATTGTGTAAATACCATAATGGATTAGATTGTTTTCTACGAAGCACTGTGGGTTGCAGGCCTGGCAACACAACGTCGTGAGTACTGAACTTTGTGTTTTCTGGGAAGGAATGTGCCGGGGCCAGGGGCCAGGGGTCAGGGGTCAGGGTCTGGAGAGCCAGAGAGATGGAAATTAGTTGTTTATCTAAAAGGAAACGAGTACTTTAGGTCTAGACAAAACAGCCAAATGTGAATGTGTTGTTCAGAAGGGTCCCGGTGTGAGGTGTCAGGAGGGGGCGCTATTCTGCACGTATATGTTTGCAAACACTGAGGGAATCGTGTAACAATGTAACAATGTGTTTCTCAACAGTGGTCTATAGCAGCCGTATAGTGGTGCCACATGGGCTAATTAATGTGCTTGTTTATAGTAGCAAAAAGACGGAGAGAAAGGGTGTGAGGGAGAGGGAGTACGAGAGAGAGAGAGAGAGAGAGAGAGAGAGAGGAGAGGAGAAGAGAGAGATAGAGAGAGAGAGAGAGAGAGAGAGAAAGAGAGAGAGAGAGAGAATGGAGAGTCAGACACAATTGTTTATTGACAAACAGATCTGAAGCTTTGAGATAATCTATTGTAGGTAAATATCACCAGCTGGAGCTTTTAACCCATCTGAGCACATCAGGTTATTTCTCAGCAACACTGATTACCAGTCTGTTCTCCTTTCAGAATCTGGGCCCTTTAGAGTCTGGGCCCCTTAGAGTCTGGCCCTTCAGAGTCTGGCCCTTTAGAGTCTGGGCCCTTCAGAGTCTGGCCCTTCAGAGTCTGGTCCTTTAGAGTCTGGCCCTTTAGAGTCTGGTCCTTTAGAGTCTGGGCCCTTCAGAGTCTGGTCCTTTAGAGTCTGGGCCCTTCAGAGTCTGGTCCTTCAGAGTCTGGGCCCTTCAGAGTCTGGTCCTTTAGAGTCTGGGCCCCTTAGAGTCTGGCCCTTCAGAGTCTGGGCCCTTCAGAGTCTGGTCCTTTATAGTCTGGGCCCTTCAGAGTCTGGTCCTTTAGAGTCTGGGCCCTTCAGAGTCTGGGCTCTTCAGAGTCTGGGCCCTTCAGAGTCTGGTCCTTTAGAGTCTGGGCCCTTCAGAGTCTGGTCCTTTAGAGTCTGGGCCCTTCAGAGTCTGGTCCTTCAGAGTCTGGGCCCTTCGGAGTCTGACCCTTCGGAGTCTGGGCCTTTCGGAGTCTGGGCCTTTCGGAGTCTGGGCCTTTCGGAGTCTGGCCCTTTAGAGTCTGGCCCTTTAGAGTCTGGCCCTTCAGAGTCTGGGCCCTTCAGAGTCTGGCCCTTTAGAGTCTGGGCCCTTCAGAGTCTGGGCCCTTTAGAGTCTGGCCCTTTAGAGTCTGGTCCTTTAGAGTCTGACCCTTTAGAGTCTGGGCCCTTCGGAGTCTGGGCCTTTCGGAGTCTGGCCCTTCAGAGTCTGGTCCTTCAGAGTCTGGCCCTTCAGAGTCTGGTCCTTTAGAGTCTGGTCCTTTAGAGTCTGGCCCTTCAGAGTCTGGCCCTTTAGAGTCTGGCCCTTCAGAGTCTGGCCCTTCAGAGTCTGGTCCTTTAGAGTCTGGTCCTTCAGAGTCTGGTCCTTTAGAGTCTGGCCCTTCAGAGTCTGGTCCTTTAGAGTCTGGGCCCTTCGGAGTCTGGGCCCTTCAGAGTCTGGTCCTTTATGGCGCATTTCCACTAGGGCCTGCTTGGCGCGGTACGGTTCGATTCGCGACGGTTTGTGAGTGTTTCCATTAGTACCAGTACCCTGTGAGCCGGCCCCTTCGGGTACTTTTTTCGTACCGACTCGCTTGAGGTTCTAACCGTTCCGAAGCGGTACAGTTCTGTGACGTGGAGGAACAGCATGACACTGATTGGCCAGGGAGTGTCGTCACAGGTTGTGTCAGGAAAGCGACTCCTCCGCTATGCTATGGACTCCTCAGCCATTTTTAAAACCCAAGGAGCGAAGTCTGTTCCCTGGTCAAACGCCGAGGTACAAACCTTTCTGTTAATAATCAGCGATCAAAAAATCCAGGGCGAACTGGACGGGGCCACTAGAAATGTAAAGGTTTTTAGCGAGGTTTACGTGCTAATGGCCACTCATGGCTACCAGCGGTCCGTTCAGCAGTGCCGGTCGGTCCAAGCAAAAAAAGCTTAACGCGATTACCGGGCGGTGAAGGACCATAACGGACGCAGCGGAGCAAACCGCAAAGACTGGAAATGGTTCCAGCAAATGGATGTCATATACGGTCACCGGCCAGCCAGTAACGGAAGAGAAAATGTGCCGGACAATGTCGGTGCTGGAGGCCACGGAGAATGGTGAGTGTATTGTGATTTCAGTTTTACTACTAGGCTCGTAAAAGATGTAATATGAACGTAATATGAACACATCTATTGTAAACGCAGGAATTTAGAGCTGTGTTTGTAGTTAATGTTACCACCACAGTCACTACTGTACAATAGCTAGCTCTTAGCCTTGCTAGTTGCTAGTTAGCTGTAGCCATAAACATGAGCAGCGATGACGTGCTACACATTTTGTGCAGTTACGCTATATTGTTGTTGCTTTCACGGGAGTGCTTGTGTTTAATATTTGTTATTTTTTACGTTCAAGATTCCCCTTCCACTGACGAGGCGAGCGGAGTTGGCGGAAAATGTTTCCTTCAACCGGGCTTTCCTCGGGGTGCTTGGCGAACTTGTGAACACCATGCGAGACAGACGCCAGTAAAAGCACACAAAATGTTGCTTGTAGTACTATAAATATTTATTTCATATAAAGCTATACGTATATATTTGCTTTTTGCACTTTTTTTAACTATAACTATATTATTTACATATGTTGTACTTTAAATATCTATTTCATAATAAAGTTTGATTTCATTTGATTGTATGACTGATGCTTTTTATGCAGGGTGTGTTCAGCCTGTTTGAGTAATACCAAAATATTATCAATAATTAGAGCAACCACATACAATAATGAAGATAAAGATAAATAAGATACAATAATGCTATGTGTTAAGGGGCGTCGACCGGTGTTGTGGTCGTATACAAATGATGTCACGACACTACAACCCGCACGCCAACAGCGACTCCACCCACATTGTGTTGGTCCACCATTGTAATGGAAACACAACGCGACCATACCGTTCCGTTGCGAATCGACCCGTATCGAACCGTACCGCGCCAAGCAGGCCCTAGTGGAAATGCGCCATTAGAGTCTGGTCCTTCAGAGTCTGGGCCGTTTAGTGTGTTAGAGTGTCAGCACTACTCATCTTTGCTTAGCTCCTTTGCAGGAGGTGGCAGGTCATCCTCCACTTTGCCCTCCTGTCTCGCTCCCCTGCCCCCCGCCCACCCCCGCCCCCTGCCTCTCCCTCCTGTCCCCCTTTGCCCCGTCCCTCTGTCCCGCCCACGCCCCTGCACCCAGCCACACTCAGGTGAAGGTTTGCCCCTCTAACCTAACCCCCCTACACAGCACACATGGCTTTTTCTTGCTGTCTCGTTATTCTGTTGTAAAGCAACCACGGGATTTGAGGACATCACTAAATAATTAAAGCTAAAACAATAATACGATCACGGCCCTCATCTGCCCTCACAGACGTCCAGATTTTACCTCTAAGCAATACACAGTTTTCCACATTAATACAAGGGAGAATTCATCCTGATGACCACGTCAAATCCTGTCTTTACCACAGCCGACTCTGTAATGAGTTTTATTTATCAATGATCTAGACCTTTGCACACAGAGAAAGATGAGACGTATCTTACTGTACACAGTAGAGATTTACATTTCAATTGGGATTTCATTCTGAGCACAACACAATAGTCCTTCAGTATAAAAGAAGTTCTATCTATCTATCTATCTATCTATCTATCTATCTATCTATCTATCTATCTATCTATCTATGTATCCATCCATCCATCCATCCATCCATCCATCCATCCATCCATCCATCCGTCCATCAGTCTGTCTGAGTTTTATTCCCCTGTTGAGATCATCAGCTGAACCCGAACAGCCCAGTAGGTGTTTAGGAGCTTCTGGTATTTCTTGTGCTCCTTTGACTAGTCTTTGATTCAAATAAAAAGGTCCAGTTCAAAGACTCAGAGATGCTACACGCAATGAGAAGAAGTAGAAAAATAAAAAAAACTTGACATGGTTCTTTCAGTCAAGAATCTCCCTTTGAAACATGTCAGCGTGAAAGAGGAGACGTCTAAGCACTTTATTGTGTTACAAGCAGTGGCCATCCAGAAGGGGGCGATAGAGAGCTAGTGTATTGGTTGCCTTAGACCTAATAACCGATAATGGTAATGATTCGCCAGCTGTAGACGTGATCCCCCAATCAGAATGTTCAATTAGTGTAATTCCAGATGCTCAGCACTGAATCCTGTTGGCTGGCAAGCAGAGGATGGCGTATACAGCAGACTGGGGCCTTACAAGGAATCTGCTCCTTCTTCGTCTGTCTGTCTGCACCCGTCTGTCTGCACCCGTCTGTCTGTATTCACTGGAGATTTCATGGTTTCATTACAGCTGCCACAGCTGCCACTCTGTGCCACTGTGCTGTACCTGCAGTCTGGTTTTACTGTCCAGCACTGAAATGATCAGCCTTCCAACCTGGAAACCGTTTCATTGGACAATAAAAAGAATTTCCTCAGAGTGCTTTAGGCCTCTCCTAAAATCCATCAATATTAATACAAAATACAGTTCTAAGGATAAAATGTGGCCCTTCTTATATATAAAATGGAATCAAGGAACACCAAGTGCTAAATACCAAACTCCAAGTACTAAATGCAGATTACGTTTGGTAAATGTTTTGATTTAGTCTGACATTATTGTCTCATTTTAGCTGTTTCCAGGTGTACCCATAATTCACTGCACTTGACTTCAGCAGTACACAGTGTGGTGAACAGCTCCAGTTAAAGCACTGTGCATGCTGAGCAGGGTTCTGCAGAACACGAGCAGAACATGAGCAGGGTTCTGCAGAACACGAGAAGAACATGAGCAGAACATGAGCAGGGTTCTGCAGAACATGAGCAGAACATGAGCAGAATACGAGCAGGGTTCTGCAGAACACGAGCAGAACATGAGCAGAATACGAGCAGAACATGAGCAGGGTTCTGCAGAACACGAGAAGAACATGAGCAGAACACGAGCAGAACATGAGCAGGGTTCTGCAGAACACGAGAAGAACATGAGCAGAACATGAGCAGGGTTCTGCAGAACATGAGCAGAACATGAGCAGAACACGAGCAGGGTTCTGCAGAACACGAGCAGAACATGAGCAGGGTTCTGCAGAACACGAGCAGAACATGAGCAGAACATGAGCAGAACACGAGCAGAATACGAGCAGAACATGAGCAGAACATGAGCAGAACATGAGCAGAACACGAGCAGAACATGAGCAGAATACGAGCAGAACATGAGCAGAACATGAGCAGAACATGAGCAGAATACGAGCAGAACACGAGCAGAACATGAGCAGAATACGAGCAGAATATGAGCAGAACACGAGCAGAATACGAGCAGAATATGAGCAGAACACGAGCAGGACACGAGCAGAACATGAGCAGAATACGAGCAGGGTTCTGCAGAACACGAGAAGAACATGAGCAGGACACGAGCAGGGTTCTGCAGAATATGTACCAGTTGTATTGAAAAGATAGTTGTGCATAAAAGATTGCTTCATATTGCCTCAGATGAGTAAGCATATGTCAACATGTTTAATTTGAACTCTTTCAACACTTTCATTTGAACATGTCCTTCTCTGAAATTTGTTCTGCTTAAATCGTTTTCAATTTTATCTTTTTGATTTAAATCAATAGTTTAATGTAACCACGTAGCAAATTTTTTATGTGAAGTTCTTTGAATCACTGGCATGTGTAGCCTCACTCTGCCCCGTCTTTTTGTTGAGAAATAACAACTGCTGATTAACTGTCTCCTTACAACCGCATGAAAAAAGACATTGTTGAAGCAAGACGAGGAACCTTCCAGGAGATCTAAGGAATCACATCTGGTGTGCAGGCCTGCAGATACCTGCCTTGGAGAACCCACTCAGGCCTGCTCAGGTGTGACTCCTGACTCTCACGTGGAGACAGGCGTGTTAAAGCAGGACAAACACCAGACGGAGAACCTACAGGACAGACATCGCTGCACCCGTTCCTGTGGTTCTCTGGAAGGGTTACAGAGGAGAAATCAATCTTTCTCAACCGAAAGTGCAGCTTATTAAAGTGCCATCTATAATAAATCACACTAACACTTTCAGGAGTGTTTTATAAGGATGGAGCTGCATGTTGTCATGCCCCAGCAGGGAGACCTAGCTAATAAGACACGCTTTAAGCACAGGAAGTTAGTGCCTCTCTATTTCCTGTTCAGACACGTGAATCTTTTGCCACTTTGCTGGGTCACTGTTGCAGATTCTGACTTACAAAGTCACCTTCACGCAGCAGGTGTGTGGACAGAGGGCTGTGCACCATATATATAAGCACATATTCTTTTATACAGTATTGGAAACATACTGCAGTGTATTCTGTTTTCGTGTGGGTGTGGTTTGGGTTTCAGGGCTCAGATACACAAGGCTCGTGAGTTGAAGACTGCTTGAGGTTTTCTGGATTCAGCGGTTTTACAGGCACTGAAAACAAAAAAAGAGAAAATTCCCCCTCCCTCCATGTGTAAGTGGAGCTGGTGGAAATCGGAGGACTGCAGCTCCATCTCTGTCTTCCTGCCTCTCTCTCCCCCTCCCTCTCCCCTCTCTTCATCCCT
>NC_135213.1:34800977-34841837 GCF_052324685.1 Brachyhypopomus gauderio | reverse complement strand
TTGATTTAAGTATTTTAATTTTATCTTTAAGCTCCTGCTCAGTAATTGGGAAGTCTAGGGGGTTTTGGGTATCTTTAATAGCCAATTCTAGTTCTTCATGTTTTCTGTTTATGTCATGTTGTTTAGAATTTGGATCCAATTGTATCTTCTTAAAAAGTGTTTGGAAGTGGTTTGTCCAGATGTCTGCATTCTGAATGGCCAATTCTTCATGATCTTTCTTTCTCAGGTTGTTCCAATTTTTCCAGAATTGGTTTGTTGTGATTGACTCCTCAATTAGTGTCAGTTGCTTGTAGGTGTATTGAGCTTTTTTTGTTCTGAGTGTACGTTTATATTGCTTAAGAGTTTCACAGTAAAGAAGGCGTATGTGTGCGTTATTTGGCTCTCTGTGTTTCTGATTGGATAATTTCCTTAATTCTCTTCGCATGTGTTGGCACTCTTGGTCAAACCATTCATCTTCTTTTTTGAGTTTTGGTTTTGATTTGCTTTTCATTTTCAATTTGGCCTTTTCTGCTGTTTTATCAAAAATCCAATTTAGATTTTTTACTGCCAGCTTCACTCCTTCTTTACTGTGAGTGTATGTGGTGTCCAGAAAGATGTTTAGAAGTGTTTGAATTTGTGGGTCTCTGATTGCTTTCTGGAATTCTTCTGAGCTGTTTTGGGCCCATCTGTATGATCTTCTGATGTTATACAGCTTACTGGGCTGTGTGAGTGGAGTGTTGTTAGTATCTGTCCTTTTAATGAACACAGTAATTTGGCTGTGGTCAGACAGAGGGGTTAGTGGCTTAACAATGAATGCACTGAGAGATAAAAGGTCTAAATCTGTTATCATGTAGTCTACTGTACTGTTCCCAAGAGGTGAGCAAAACGTGTACCTTCCTAAGGAGTCCCCTCGTAACCTACCATTGACGATGTACAGACTCAGACTTTGACAGAGCTGCAAGAGGTTTTTGCCGTTTTTGTTGACCACTTGATCCATATTGCTTCTGTGGGCATAAGGAGGGTTGTTATTGTACAGAATTTTGTTTTTAATGTATTTATCATCCCTTGAGTTTATAAAATCAGGCTGTGTTCCAGTTCTTGCATTTAAGTCCCCACAGATGAGCACATTTCCCTGGGCCTGGAAATGGCTCACCTCTCTCTCTAGTTCAGGGAACATTTCTTCTGAGTAGTAAGGGGATTCTACAGGAGGAATGTATATGGCACAGAGGAATATGTCTTTCTTAGAAGCCATGAGTGTTTTTTTTATTTTAAACCAGATACAATATTTTCCTATTTTCATTGTTTGTATGCAGTTGTGTAGTATTTCTCTGTACCATATGATTATTCCTCCCGAGTCCCTGCCCTGACGCACTGAGTTCAGCTTTTGAGAGGGTATGATAATTTCTCTATAGCCACTGGGACAGTGAGTGGTCATATCAGTCCTACACCATGTCTCTTGTAATACCAGGATGTCAGTGTCCTTGATATTGTGTTGAAAATCTTTGTTCAGACTTTTTAATCCAAAGGCTGATGAATTTAGGCCTTGGATGTTCCACATGCTGACTGAGAGTGACGCCATGTTCATAGTTCTGTCCCTATTGTTTAAAATGAGATAAACCAAAGACACTAAAGCAACTTCAAGTATAGAACATAACAATGTAATGTTTGTGTTTCGTATGTAATAGATAGTATAAAGTAACTATGTTATATCTATGTTATAAAATTCCAAATCTTTGTTGTTGTGTTTTTTGTTAATTTTGTTTTTAGCAACAGTGTAATAATAGTAATTATTATTATTAGCCATAATAAAGATCCACAATAATCTTTGAATTATTTTCCCAGATATGTAGTATTTGTATGTTAGGTGAGTTTTGTACAGATATATTGCAGTAATTGTTTAATTTCACCCATCTGTGTAGACGTGTGTGGAGTCTGAAGGGCCTCTGCGTAGCTGCGCTGGTTCTGTTCAATGTTGTCCTGGATCACAGGGGCTGCTCGGGGTGTGGGCGTGTTCACAGGGGCTGATCGGGGTGTGGGCGTGTTCACAGGGGCTGCTCGGGGTGTGGCTGTGTTCACAGGGGCTGCTCGGGGTGTGGCTGCAGTGTGTTCACGCTGCACAAATCTGGCTCGGGGTGGGTGATGGGCTGGTCTGGGTGGATGGACCCCTAGTGCTGGTCTGGGTGGATGGGCCCCTAGGGCTGGTCTGGGTGGATGGGCCCCTAGTGCTGGTCTGGGTGGTGTCACCTGGTGGTTTGGTGCTGTTGGTGGTCCATAATGTGCAGGCTGAGGAGGGCTGTGTAGTCCTAGCAGGTGTTGGGCTTTGTGGAAGTGCTTGCTGTTGGTTGGGCTGATGGCTGCATGTCTGTGTCCATGTTGCTGTAGTCTGTCCCTATGTTGTTGTGTGGTGTAAGGTCTCCTGCCAAGTGCAACATCTTTAAGCGTCCTGGTGAAAATCCCCACTGTGTGTTTGTTTATGTGCACGTGGTCATAGAGGTGGTAAGGGGTGATGGTGGCGTGGTGAGCCAGGTGCACATTGGGCATGAGGGCACATCCTCTAGAAATGTCTGCATTGACCCTCTGGATGGTTGCAGGGTGGAAGTCCTTACGTGGCAGGACTGTGGACACAATAATTTTGGCAGTGGGAAATGATTCTGCTGCTCTTTCTGCCACTCTGCATATGAGTCCTCCTACTCTCTCCTGCTCTGTCCTGAGGTCATTGGTGCCCGTGTGTATAATGATGTATTTGGGAGTGCCAAGGTTGGGGTCAGATAGTATTCTGTGGGCATCTTTTATTTTAGGGCACCATATTTTTGTTGTTGTTAGACCTGGAAAGAGCACGTCTTCTTGTATGAATCTCCCATTTGAGTCAATCAGAATAGCAACATCTGTGTTTGGACCTACAGACGTGCTGTTGTTTATCTGCTCTGTATCTACTCTGTTTTTTCTCACCTTTTTGTGTGGAGATTTGGGTGTTTCTGGGCAGGTCTCAGGGCAGTCTTGCTGTGTGACAGGCGGATTTTGAGTGCAGCTAAACTGTGAGGTACTGGGAGAGGGCTGAGGGCCGGTGGTGGGGGGGTAAGATGTGAGGTACTGGGAGAGGGTTGAGGGCCGGTGTGGGGGGTAAGCTGTGTCTCTGTCTGAGTTTGTAGATTTTTTGTTGTGGTGTTTTCCCTGTGTAGCTCTTTTTTGAGGTTTATTGTCTCTCTTTTTAATTCTTGTTTTATTAACTCCAGTTCTTTTTTTGTGGTGGTTTTAATGTGTGTGAGATAATTTTGTAGTGCTTTTTTCTCCTGTATTAGGTTTTCTATGTCTCCCTTCAGCTCCTGTACAGTCTCCTTTATCTGGTTTCTTACTTGGCTGAGCTGGTCCTTGAGGAAGCTTATATCTTTGCTGATGGTTGTGTGGGTGTGGACGTGCTCCCTCAGCTCCACCAGCTCCACCTCCATCAGGGAGAGGCTGTTCCTGATCTCCTCTACGGTAGAGGAGAGGCGTGGGCTGAGGGGAGGGACAGCGTTGGCTGAAGCAGAGTTGTCCTGTGTGGTGACACTGGGGTTGTGGGGGGTGGTTGGGTCTCTCCCGGTATGTTGTTGTTGTTCAGGAGTGGGTGCTGAATCATGGGTTTCTGCACTCTCACCTTCAGCTAGTGTTGTGAGTTTGGAGAATGCACCCTCAAATCTCCTCAGTGCTTCCTCACTGCCCTGCACCATTACTGTACCGTTCTGGTATAGGTTCACTGTCAGAAGCCGATTTTCAGGAATTTTTTCTATGTCTTCAAATATGTAGATTTGTCTGCCTTTACAGATCCCTCGTTTAGTGATGTAAGTAAAGTGCGCACATATAGCAGAATGCCAGGCTGCGCTGCGCTCAGTGTAGAACAGCAGGTTAGTGGTGGTGCTTTTCCCTTTAATTACACTACAGTCTCTAAACAGAGTCTCCGGGTTTTCTCTCTGAGTTTTCTGTTTGTGTTGTTGTCTGCTGCTCTCACACTGGACGTCTGTGGGGAACGCGAATGTCCGCGATCGCGGAGCTGTCGCCATGGTGATGCTATATAGCCGTTTAAAATACGCGTCTCAAAACAGCCAATCAGAGCGCGATCTCAGTGACCGTTGGGCTAGCTGCGTTAGCACGTTAGCACGGTTAGCTTGTTTAGCGATGATTAGCGATGTTTAGCTAGCTTGTTTAGCCGTGTCCTACCCCCTCTGAGGCGGAGTGCTGGTGTCCGCGTGTAGGTCCCGAGTTCAGCTGTTGCTCTGCTCCAGAGTTGTGTGTGTTTTCTGGGCGTATGGTCCAGTTGTTGGTGCTGTTGCTGTTGTGGGTTTTATCTGTCCTCTGTCTACTCTTCGTAAATTCTCCTGCAGTATTTATTCCAGTATATTAAAGGATTGTTTCTGTCTCTTTTTCTTGGTGTGGATTGCTTTTCTTCTTGCTCTTCTATCTCCTGGGTTATATCTCCTCTAATATCTAATCATATCTCCTCTAATATCTCCTGTAGTAGTTGTTGTGCTGAGTTTAGCTTACAGGTTAGACTTGGATATGCTATGCTAGCTAATCTCGGATTTTTTAAAATTTATTTATTTTATATATATATCCTAAGTAATATGGCTGTAATATAATATACTTTTATACTTACTATTAACACTTCATTAGGTGATGTTCAGTTTTCTAAGGTCTATCTCATCTTAAACAATTAAAAAGGTAAAATTTTCAGGAGCTCATTTGAAACACGACTTCTCTCTCTCTCTCTCTCTCTCTCTCTCTCTCTCCCTCTCTCTCTCCCTCTCTCTCTCTCTCTCTCTCTCCCTCTCTCTCTCCCTCTCTCTCTCTCTCTCTCACTCCCTCTCTCTCTCTCTCCCTCTCTCTCTCTCTCTCTCACTCCCTCTCTCTCTCTCTCTCTCTCTCTCTCTCTCTCTCTCTCCTGCTGTATCTCCCCTCCCCTTCTCCTTTGTCCCACATGAGAAAAAGAGAAAGAGAACAAACATGAAAGGAATTAAAAAGATGATAAAATAATAAAGACAGCAGCACACGTGGAGGCGTCTGGTACTCTGGCTGGTTCTGGTTCCGGCCCAATGGCACACGTCTGTCATCTAGCAGCTACACGGGCTTTTTTTTAGCAACGTTGCTGCATTTTAAAAGCAACTTGCATCTCAACTCGCAACTCAACAGTGAAACATTTAGAACAATGAAAATAAGGATATCATAAGTAAATAATAAATAAACAAACAATGACGCCACCCTCCTGGGAGCAGGGAGCTTTGACCCCGTGCATGCGAGCAGACAAACACTGGTGAGCAGGAGCAGGTGAGGTTGTAGATGGGGGTAGATGGGACTTCATGGGCTGAACCCCCATAGATATGGGCCCACACCTCTGGTCCTGTTTCTAATGTACCGGGGATCAAACTGGGTTTCCAGGATTGGATATTAGGTGGTTCACTGCTACAGCATTAAATGACTATGACAATATTTTCTTAAATACCATTTCATGCAGTCAACATAAATGATGAAGACCACACCATAGTAAAGCCCCTTTTTTTTATTAGAGTATCCTCCAGTGAGTGGTGTTTTCGTGAGTATTTTACAGCGCGTTACTATTATAAGACTTCTTTACACTATATTCAGATTGCAGTTAACTTAAAGTCGTTGTGTACATGCTTCTGCGTGGACGTTTCCTGCTCGGAGAGCAAGATCAGGGAGAAGGCACATGAGTGTGTGATCCTGTTGTGCAAAGTGATCAGAACTGTAAATCCAATAACACGGAAAATCAATCAATAAATAAATAAATAAAAGCCAGACAAATCGGAAGTTTGGCAGGACCTCTGTTCTCGCCGGTTCCGGACGAAGTCGGAGTGCTTGAGCCCAGCACTTGGGCTATGGACTGAAATAAAACACTTTAACTTGGACATTTACTTATCAAAAGCAACTCAGTCTAAATACAGAATTGTTCATATGGCTACTGACACTGTAAAGTTTACACTTCAGAAGTGTATTCCTCCTCGATCATTGCTTATCTTCAGCTTAATTTACGAGTTTTCATTAAGATGTATAAGATTACAGCAACAGTCCATCTTAAGGACTCCAGGAAGGTTGTTTTCTGCCACAGTGGAGTTTCAGACTTTGTGGAGTCAGTTGGCTTACAGAGCATTGTGGGAAACGTGAATCCTGCTGTGACCTGCTTTGTGCACGGTCGTCCTGCTAGGTGGAGAAGTTCTGCAGTGAAACGCTTCTCCAGTGGAACGTCTCCCATGGAATAATTCTCTAGTGGAACTTCTCCAGTGGAACAATTCACCACAGGACCTTCTCTAGTGGAACACATCGCTAGTGGAACAATTCTCCACTGGAACTTCTCCAGTGGAACACCTCTCCAGTGGGCAAGTGTCATATTAACACTACCAATAATAATAATAATAATAATAATAATAATAATAATAATAATAATAATAAACCAAAGTGCCCCATCCCCAAGAATGGCCATACGGTCCACAGGCAGATGGCAAATCTACAGTGTTTGAGTCCTGCCTGCTGGTCCTGGTCCACAGCAGCAGCCTCAGTGTCATGGTGCTGCTCACACAGGAAGGAGACATGGGGCTCTGCTTTCTGGTCGCTTCTATTCTCCCTCCTGTGGTGTTTATTTCTGGTTGGTTCAGTGTTTGGGGTGTTTGATCCAGTTCCGAATCATCCACTTTTGTCCCGAGCACCGCTGCATCACCAGACGTAGGCCCAGACTGGCATCTTTGGACATCTCCACCTCCAGACACCTCCCAGTATCCCTGCTTATGATTGGTCCATTCTAGAAAAGACCAGGACTTTGTTTATTTTTCCTGTGCGATGTTAAAGAGACCAAGATTTTATTTTTGCTGTGTTAATAAAAGAAAAAGTACAACTGTCCTAGTCTGTGAGAGTAGGTGATCAGTGTTATCAGTATCTTCAACTGAAACATTTTGATAGAACTATGAATATTGATAAAGACGACATGCTGTATTACTACATATTGCATCATGTACATTCGTATTCTGTGTTACCAGGCATGGCATTAATCTATTGCTGCCACACACTCCTAGATTGTGGGACTGATGTGTTTCTCTCTCCTCACACTCACCTGTGTGAAATCCCACAGTCTCTGCGAAGGCCGGGAGACAGAGTCACATTTCTTTAGACTTGGAGTCCTGCTCCGTCCGTTGTCCACCAGGCATTTAGTGTCAGGCAGAAACGTGGTCGACCCCAGGGGTCCTAACTGCAGAAGGCCCGCTGTAGAATACCTGGTTAGCTGCAACAGAACAGCAAAAGGGAACACTTCTGAAATACCTTACCTCAGATCAGTGCACTAGCAACATGCAGGAAATGTGAGGCTTCGGAAGTCAGCAATCCAGCCTTAGAAAATGGCATGATGTAATTTCTGAGCTTAGTGGGGCTTACAGCGCAATACTGCTTAGCTCTTCAGAAATCATCATTGTTCTGCATTACATCAGCACAAGGTAGTTCCCCAGTGTTCCTATCTAACATGACCCACGGTGGAACTGAGTCTATTCAAACACACTTCAGGCAGTGAGAGCTCATAAACGCTCAGCTATGACAGTGAAACACAACCCTGTGCATCTTACACAGCAAGGACGGGAGATTGTCACAGTGACGCACGAAAAGAAAACACACTTGTCACAATAGGACTGGGACAAAGGAGTGTGACAGGGTGACAGGGGTGTGTGAGATGGGTGAGAGGGTGATGGGGGTGTGTGAGATGGGTGAGAGGGTGATGGGGGTGTGTGTGAGACGGGTGAGAGGGTGATGGGGGTGTGTGAGATGGGTGAGAGGGTGATAGGGTGTGTGAGACAGGTGATAGGGTGATGGGGGTGTGTGAGATGGGTGAGAGGGTGATGGGGGGTGTGTGTGAGATGGGTGAGAGGATGATGGGTTGTGTGTGAGATGATTTTGAATGATTGTGAACAATTGTAAATGATTGTGAATGATTGTGAAAAATTATGAATGATTGTGAAAGATTGTGAATGTGAATGATTGCTTAACAGTTCTGTACACCATCTGGTCTGCATGAGTGATGTCAAACAATTGTTTTTTATCAAGTGCTGCAATTTGAAATCTAAACAATACAATATAATACTTTACATTATATGTTTATGTGTATGTTTATTTGCACTTCTAGGTAACATTTTTTCATTCCTGTTGTTTGAGTCTGTGTTTATTTACAGTAATGGTAATGGTAATTTAGTAGTAGTCTGGTTCAAGGAGATCTTGAATTCTGACCTACTGTATCTACACTATCTAGTATGTCATGTAAACTAGTTTCTATAATGCTGAGCTAGCTACCTAGTCACATAGCCTGTAACCTGTGATTGACCATATCAGGTCCACCATTACCTGAGCCGCTGATGAACTCAAGTGAACACAGGCAAACAGGTGAGCACAGGCAAACACAGGCGAACAGGCGAACATGCATGAACACAGGTGAACATTGGTGAACACAGACAAACATGGGTGAACACAGGTAAACATTGGTTTAAACCCGGGTCTAATGCTCAGCAGAAAATGAAGCACTAGCTAACTTCACTAGCGAGGACGCAGTGAGCTCCCTCCAAATGCACAGTCACGTGCTTCTGTCTGTTGAGTTCGGCTGTCCATCATTATACCTTCAGGAGCTACTGGAGAAGGACTTGGTGTTAATGCGCACAGATCTGAGCACAGCCGTACTCAACACCACCTCGTCCTCATCCTCTACTGGAGGAACGTCTGCTGGCGCTAGAAACACTCCTTAATTAACAGATAACTACCGATGTTACGCAACAAACAAACAAGCAAACAAGGTCAAATCAACCCTAGAGGACTGAGCCAAATCACATACTGGTCATATATACATTGTGTTCCTCTTTCCTTTAGTACAATGAAGCGAGAAGGGGCTGGATGATAACATTCATCATGTAGCACAGATTATTGCAGTAATTGGCTGAAACAAAGAGGAAGTACATCAGATGATCGTCTCCTGGGGCTGGATTACAGGCTTAGAGTGGGGGATGCACCACAAACGACACGCGGAGAGAATGGGAAAGAGAAGGAAGAACAAAGGAAAAGAGGAAGAGAGAGGTAGAGTGGTGGGGGAGAGGAGGAGGCGGAGGTGGGGGAGAGCGTATGAGAAGCGGTAAAAAATAACAACAGAAAATAAACAACTAAAACTTTGAGATCAGTGCAAAAAGACCAAACTAGAGCAAGCTCACTGTGTGTGCTGCATTTCACACTCCTGCTCCGTGCCATTTCACAAACTCTCTCTCTCTCTCTCACACACACACACACACACACACACACACACACACACACACACACACACACACACACACACACACACACACACACACACACAGAGAGATAATTTTATTCAACAGTGCAAGGGTGACCCCATCTGTAGACTCTTACTGGGAAGCCCCACATAGCACTGTGAGAGCATTTATGTTTCTGAGTGTATTCACTGAACTTCCATGGCAGCTGTGAGACACCTCAGAAGGAAGGATGGGGAGTAGTGGTGAGTAGGGGTTGAGTATGGCAGGGAGAGTAGTAGTGAGTAGGGGTTGAGTATGACAGGGAGAGTAGTGGTTGAGTATGGCAGGGAGAGTAATGGTGAGTAGGGGTTGAATATGGCAGGGAGAGTAGTGGTGAGTATGGAGTGTATTCACTGAACTTCCATGGCAGCTGTGAGACACCTCTTACTGGGAAGCCCCACATAGCACTGTGAGAGCATTTATGTTTCTGAGTGTATTCACTGAACTTCCATGGCAGCTGTGAGACACCTCAGAAGGAAGGATGGGGAGTAGTGGTGAGTAGGGGTTGAGTATGACAGGGAGAGTAATGGTGAGTAGGGGTTGAGTATGGAGGGGAGAGTAGTAGTGAGTAGGGGTTGAGTATGGCAGGGAGAGTAGTGATGAGTAGGGGTTGAATATGGCAGGGAGAGTAGTGGTGAGTAGGGATTGAATATAGCAGGGAGAATAGTGGTGAGTAGGGGTTGAGTATGGCAGGGAGAATAGTGATGAGTAGGGGTTGAGTATGGCAGGGAGAATAGTGATGGGTAGGGGTTGAGTATGGCTGGGAGAGTAGGGGTTATTAGGGGTTGAGTATGGCAGGGAGAATAGTGGTGGGTAGGGGTTGAGTATGGCAGGGAGAATAGTGGTGAGTAGGGGTTGAGTATGGCATGGAGAGTAGTGGTGAGTAGGGGTTGAGTATGGAGGGGAGAGTAGTAGTGAGTAGGGGTTGAGTACGGCAGGGAGAGTAGTGATGAGTAGTGTTGAATATGGCAGGGAGAGTAGTGGTTGAGTATGGCAGGGAGAGTAATGGTTATTAGGGGTTGAGTATGGCATGGAGAATAGTGGTGAGTAGGGGTTGAGTATGGCAGGGAGAGTAGTAGTGAGTAGGGATTGAGTAGGGCAGGGAGAATAGTGTTAAGTAGGGGTTGAGTATGGCAGAGAGAGTAGTGGTGAGTAGGGGTTGAGTATGACAGGGAGAGTAATGGTTGAGTATGGCAGGGAGAGTAATGGTGAGTAGGGGTTGAGTATAGCAGGGAGAATAGTGGTGAGTAGGGGTTGAGTATGGCACAAAGAGTAGTGGTGAGTAGGGGTTGAGTATGGAGGGGAGAGTAGTAGTGAGTAGGGGTTGAGTACGGCAGGGAGAGTAGTGATGTGTAAGGATTGAATATGGCAGGGAGAGTAGTGGTGAGTAGGGATTGAGTAGGGTAGGGAGAATAGTGGTGATTAGGGGTTGAATATGGCAGGGAGAGTAGTGGTGGGTAGGGGTTGAGTATGGCAGGGAGAATAGTGGTGAGTAGGGGTTGAATATGGCAGGGAGAATAGTGGTGAGTAGGGGTTGAATATGGCAGGAAGAGTAATGGCAAGTAGGGGTTGAGTATGACAGGGAGAGTAATGGTGAGCAGGGGTTGAGTATGGAGGGGAGAGTAGTAGTGAGTAAGGGTTGAGTATGGCAGGGAGAGTAATGGTGAGTAGGGGTTGAGTATGGCAGGGAGAGTAGTGGTGAGTAGGGGTTGAGTATGACGGAGAGTAATGGTTGAGTATGGCAGGGAGAGTAGTGGTGAGCAGGGGTTGAGTATGGAGGGTAGAGTAGTAGTGAGTAGGAGTTGAGTATGGAGGTGAGAGTAATGATGAGTAGGGGTTGAGTGGAAGGTGGTGGTGGATTCAGGTAGTGGAAGGAGGTGGTAGATTGCAGACTCACCTGAGATGCCATGCCATGGCATGGGTAAAGTATCGCTCTATTATCGTCCTCAGACCCCTGATCCAGACAGTATCCACTGGCTTTGCTGTTTCTCACCTGTAAACACACACACACACACACACACACACACACACACACACACACACACACACACACACACAATTATGAACATGAATGGCCATCTTTTTTCTGTGTGGGTATACAATCATATAAAGAAGTACTAAAGAACGATGAGCTATCCATCAGCTGAGATCTTCTACACAGAAACCCAGCTCTACAGACTGTAGAAGAGTGGATCCAGACTGTTCATTAGAAAAATTTCTTTGTTAGAAACACTCTGTAGGTGCACAGTTAGAGGCTGTTTGTTACGGATCATTTGTGTTAGACATCCTTAAATTCTTCCTCAGTTGGTCATGACAGCAGGAACACGGCTGTGATCTCAGTGTGTGTTGTGCTGATACAAGTGTATCAGACACAGAGTTTTGACTGTCTTTTTTTACTAACTCTAACTGTACTCCTACTGTGTTTGTATTTATAAAGAAACGCTGAGAATTGGATTTCTAAGGTTTCTACGGCTTCTATTTTTAGAAGTAATTGTGTGGTACAAAGGTGTAATAATAAGTTAAGCGGTACATGAGTGTAATAAAGAGGTAAAACATCGACAGTTTTCCCTTTCTGAAGATGAGCTTAACACCAGAACATATTTAGGGTTTACGGTACATAATAGAAAATGCTGTCAGATTTCTGTACAAAATACAGGATGGGCGCACACACACCTGTACACACACATATGCACAAACACACACACAAACACACACACACACACACACACACACACACACACACACACACACACACACACACACACACACACACACACACACACACATAGACATACACACAGACACACACACTTATATAGACACACATACACACACACACACATAGATGCGTGTGCGCGCGCGCACACACACATTCTTTAAAGCTTGTAACTACCTCATTATATTTCATTATGTGAAAATTGGAAGTAATTGCAAAGCTTGCTAGGCTGTTGCTATGGAGACCAGTTATCTTTACCTTACAGTGACTATGTCACTAGAGCCACTTCAACAATGTACTAATTACTCTTGTAAATATAGAAACAAAAACACACCTTCATATAAAAATCACACAGGCAGCTCTATCTCTAATGTCATAACATTTCTCTAAAGTCTGTTTCTTTATATTACAACACAGCTTAGAGAAAAATAACCAACATTAGAAAATTCATTAAATCTTTATAAAATATACATAAGTTGTTTAAAAGTTATATATGGCTGTTAAAATTTGTATTAGAAACTGTCTGTATTGCATCCGCAAACAATTTATCTTTGTTTTGTGAATGTTTGAAAGGACAATAGGTGATACATACTGTACATCACCTACATTCAGTTACACCATGATACACTCGGTTACACCATGATGCAGTTCACCCTCATACAGTTACACCATGATATACTTACTCAGTTACAACATGATACACTAACTCAGTTACACCACACCCTGATACACTCCGTCAAACCATGATACAGTTACACCCTCATACAGTCAGTTACACCATGATACAGTTACACCCTCATACATTCAGTTACACCATGAAACATGCAGTTACACTTACACCATGATACATTCAGTTACATGTCCTGTGGCGTCACGTTAGGACAATTATAGCTGCTTTTAACAGGCGAAATACAGCATAAAAGGATGGGAGACTACAAGCAGCAGACCCAAGAGACCAGAAAACAGTTTAACTACAACACACTGAGTTGAAAGAAAACCCCCAATCAAGGATAATGGTTACACCAAGAAAACCACAAAATACAAAAAACTATGAAATATGACTGAACTATGTGATTACTATAAAAACTAACAATAGTTATGACATTCAATATTCCAGGTGAGGTGTGCTCACCTCTCCGTAGGTGATGGTGTCATTGTAAATCCGCATCTCTGGGTACACTTGCTCCAAGTACCAGCGAAAGGATTTACACTTCAGCCGGTTTCTAAGGGCGACCCGCTCCGATACGTCTCCAAAATCCACGCCGGGATTCTGTTCCAACACAACATGTTAACACATTTACAAATATGTCATTTCATCAGAGACCTTGACCTCCACATCGCAGATCAGTTAAAACACACACACACACACACACACACACACACACACACACACACACACACACACACACACACACACACACACACAAACACTCTCTCTCTCTCTCTAAATGTCTAAATTCTTTCTCTGTATCTTTCTAAAACTCATATGTCTACCATTACTAATATGTGATTTTTATCAGTATCTATCAGTATCAGTTTTTATGATCTAAAACAGAAAACATTCAGAAAGCAGCACGTTTTCTCATTGACTTTTTGTATGAGTTTTCTGGGTGCAGGAACTGGGTCATCTGGTTGATGTTTCCACACTCGGGCGGATGAAGCCGTCCTCCGGGCACGCTCTCCTCTCCCGTGGTGAAAGAGTGAACCAGTTGTGGGATTACTCAGTGGATTTAAGGATTCTCACCTCACTAGCGGTACTTTCTCAAACATATGACGACATGTTCAACAAATGGTGTCGGAGGAAGAGACACAAGCGGATAAGTGAGAGTGTTTGCAGTGGGTCTCATTCAGAGTGACTGGTGTTCATCATGGCAGTATGGCAGGGAGAGTAGTGGTGAGTAGGGGTTGAGTATGGAGTGACTGGTGTTCATCATGGCAGTATGGCAGGGAGAGTAGTGGTGAGTAGGGGTTGAGTATGGAGTGATTGGTGTTCATCATGGCAGTATGGCAGGGTGAGTAGTGGTTGAGTATGGAGTGACTGGTGTTCATCATGGCAGTATGGCAGGGAGAGTAGTGGTGAGTAGGGGTTGAGTATGGAGTGATTGGTGTTCATCATGGCAGTATGGCAGGGTGAGTAGTGGTGAGTAGGGGTTGAGTATGGAGTGACTGGTGTTCATCATGGCAGTATGGCAGGGTGAGTAGTGGTGAGTAGGGGTTGAGTATGGAGTGACTGGTGTTCATCATGGCAGTATGGCAGGGTGAGTAGTGGTGAGTAGGGGTTGAGTATGGAGTGACTGGTGTTCATCATGGTAGTATGGCAGGGTGAGTAGTGGTGAGTAGGGGTTGAGTATGGAGTGACTGGTGTTCATCATGGCAGTATGGCAGGGTGAGTAGTGGTGAGTAGGGGTTGAGTATGGAGTGACTGGTGTTCATCATGGCAGTATGGCAGGGTGAGTAGTGGTGAGTAGGGGTTGAGTATGGAGTGACTGGTGTTCATCATGGCAGTATGGCAGGGAGAGTAGTGGTGAGTAGGGGTTGAGTATGGAGTGACTGGTGTTCATCATGGTAGTATGGCAGGGAGAGAAGTGGTGAGTAGGGGTTGAGTATGGAGTGATTGGTGTTCATCATGGCAGTATGGCAGGGTGAGTAGTGGTGAGTAGGGGTTGAGTATGGAGTGACTGGTGTTCATCATGGTAGTATGGCAGGGTGAGTAGTGGTGAGTAGGGGTTGAGTATGGAGTGACTGGTGTTCATCATGGCAGTATGGCAGGGAGAGAAGTGGTGAGTAGGGGTTGAGTATGGAGTGACTGGTGTTCATCATGGCAGTATGGCAGGGTGAGTAGTGGTGAGTAGGGGTTGAGTATGGAGTGATTGGTGTTCATCATGGCAGTATGGCAGGGTGAGTAGTGGTTGAGTATGGAGTGACTGGTGTTCATCATGGCAGTATGGCAGGGTGAGTAGTGGTTGAGTATGGAGTGACTGGTGTTCATCATGGCAGTATGGCAGGGAGAGTAGTGGTGAGTAGGGGTTGAGTATGGAGTGACTGGTGTTCATCATGGCAGTATGGCAGGGAGAGTAGTGGTGAGTAGGGGTTGAGTATGGAGTGATTGGTGTTCATCATGGCAGTATGGCAGGGAGAGTAGTGGTGAGTAGGGGTTGAGTATGGAGTGATTGGTGTTCATCATGGCAGTATGGCAGGGTGAGTAGTGGTTGAGTATGGAGTGATTGGTGTTCATCATGGCAGTATGGATGGGAGAGTAGTGGTGAGTAGGGGTTGAGTATGGAGTGACTGGTGTTCATCATGGCAGTATGGCAGGGTAAGTAGTGGTTGAGTATGGAGTGATTGGTGTTCATCATGGCAGTATGGCAGGGTGAGTAGTGGTGAGTAGGGGTTGAGTATGGAGTGATTGGTGTTCATCATGGCAGTATGGCAGGGTGAGTAGTGGTGAGTAGGGGTTGAGTATGGAGTGACTGGTGTTCATCATGGCAGTATGGCAGGGAGAGAAGTGGTGAGTAGGGGTTGAGTATGGAGTGACTGGTGTTCATCATGGCAGTATGGCAGGGAGAGAAGTGGTGAGTAGGGGTTGAGTATGGAGTGACTGGTGTTCATCATGGCAGTATGGCAGGGTGAGTAGTGGTGAGTAGGGGTTGAGTATGGAGTGACTGGTGTTCATCATGGTAGTATGGCAGGGTGAGTAGTGGTGAGTAGGGGTTGAGTATGGAGTGACTGGTGTTCATCATGGCAGTATGGCAGGGTGAGTAGTGGTGAGTAGGGGTTGAGTATGGAGTGACTGGTGTTCATCATGGCAGTATGGCAGGGTGAGTAGTGGTGAGTAGGGGTTGAGTATGGAGTGATTGGTGTTCATCATGGCAGTATGGCAGGGTGAGTAGTGGTGAGTAGGGGTTGAGTATGGAGTGACTGGTGTTCATCATGGCAGTATGGCAGGGTGAGTAGGGGTTGAGTATGGAGTGACTGGTGTTCATCAGCCCTACAGCAGCCATACAGCCTGTGGATTCCACCATGACCCTGCTGGGGCGAGAACATAATAACTGTGGAGACTGTAGCCTGCAGCAGGTCTAGAGACGCCCATGAGAAGATCCAGCGTTACTGGGCCCTGCTTCTGCTGCTACTGCAGGATACTGGTGCTGTATCGCTTCCTTTTTTTTTTTTTTTGGCCCACCTCCACCCCCCCATCTTTGGAGGACTTTGTTTTTATGTACAGATTTAAATGGCAATTATAACAATTCTGTATAATATATAGTATAGTGATAACAATATATAGTGATAACAATATGCAAAGTGATAATTATTGGGGTTAGGTGGACCAAGAAAAGAGGGGGAGAGAAATAATAAAAAGGGAAAAGACAAAGAGGCAGGAAAAGAAAGAAGAAGAAAAAGAAAAGAAGAAAAAAAAATAATAAAATAAAACACGCAACCAGCTCAAATGACCACTGCAAAGAAGAACAGAAAGTAAACCAAATACATATAGTACAAATGAGTGCGATGTATGGGTGTGTGTGAGTGTGTGTTTATGTGCAACCTAAAAGTGCAACATAGGATAGATGCTGTATCGCTTCCAAGAGATGAGATCAGCATTACGTTGGAGAAACCACGAGAAGACTTGCTGATACGGTTGTTGAACACCTTCAGACCAGGAGGATTAAGGATGCGTCATTTGCAACGTCGAGGCATTTAAATACTAATGGACATTGTATTAATGACATTTCTGTTTGCAATGGCCATTGTTGCTATGACAGCAATGAAGTTACATAATTCAAAGAAAAACTATTGATCTACACTCTCAGCAATTTACAATCATATATAATGAATGTTATGATTTAAACACTTCTAATGATTTAAACATATACTAATATACACTGGATCCTAAAACTTCACAGGTGACGTTATCTTGTGTACTTTATCTGTGTGTGTGCATGTGTGTCTGTGTTTGTGTGCATGTGTGTGTGTGTCTGTGTGCGTCTGTGCCCATTTATGCAAGTGTGTGTTTGTGCGTGTGTGCACATTTATGCAAGTGTGTGTTTGTGCGTGTGTGCACATGTGTGTTTGTGTGAGTGTGTACGTGTGCATTTGCGTGTTTGAGTGTGTGTGTGTGTGTGCACATGTGCATGTGTGCATTTGTGTGTGTGCACGTGTATGTGTGTGCACATGTGCATGTGTGTGTATGCGCATTTGTGTGTGCACATGTATGTGTGTGTGCATGTGTGTGTGTGTGTGCACATTTATGCAAGTGTGTGTTTGTGCATGTGTGCAAGTGTGTGTGTTTGTGTGTGTGTGTGCACGTGTGTTTGTGTGTGTGCATGTGTGTGTGCACATGGGCGTGTGTGTGTGTATATGTGTGTGTTTGTGTGTGTGTGTGCACTTGTATGTGTGCGTGCATGTGCACGTGTGTGTGTGTATATGTGTGCGTGCACATGTATGTGTGTGTGCACGTGTATGTGTGTGTATATGTGTTTGTGGGTGTGTGTGTGTGTGCGTGTGCACGTGTAGTGTGTGTGTGTGTGTGTGTGTGTGTGTGTGTGTGTGTGGGTGTGCACATGTGTGTGTGTGTGTGTGCACGTGTGTGTGTGTGTGTGCACGTGTGTGTGTGTGTGTGTGTGTGTGGGTGTGCACATGTGTGTGTGTGTGTGTGTGTGTGTGTGTTGATATGTCAGTCATCTGAGCCCCTCATTGTTCTCTCATTAGCCATGCCGCCGTGCCTCTGCCAAGCCTGTCAACTCTTTAATTCCCAGCATTAGCGTCAGCGCTCACTCTAGCGTCCAGACTTGTGTTAGGACAGAGAAGACTCATGGGACCTGACGTGGAGGATTCCTAATCATCTCAACGCTCCAGTGAGCCCTGGTCCTCAGACACCAACGCCTTCATTACGAGAGGGTTTTATATAAAAATATTTCTTATTGTGTCGTGCAAAGGCAGTCACCCTGCACACTGCTTAAGCCAGATTACCAAGTCCACAGTCACATGCTTCAGCTCCGTGAGACTCCGTGAGTGCTGTGTTAATGGATGTCTATCGCACAGACAGCGCTGTGTTAATGGACGTCTAGCAGACAGACAGCGCTGTGTTAATGGACGTCTAACACACAGACAGCGCTGTGTTAATGGATGTCTATCGCACAGACAGCGCTGTGTTAATGGACGTCTAGCAGACAGACAGCACTGTGTTAATGGACGTCTAACACACAGACAGCGCTGTGTTAATGGATGTCTATCGCACAGACAGCGCTGTGTTAATAGACGTCTAGCAGACAGACAGCACTGTGTTAATGGACGTCTAACACACAGACAGCGCTGTGTTAATGGACGTCTAGCAGACCCGACAGCGCTGTGTTAATGGACGTCTAGCAGACAGACAGCACTGTGTTAATGGACGTCTATCTGACAGACAGCGCTGTGTTAATGGACGTCTAGCAGACAGACAGCACTGTGTTATTGGACGTCTATCTGACAGACAGTGCTGTGTTAATAGACGTCTATCTGACAGACAGCACTGTGTTAATGGACGTCTAGCAGACAGACAGCGCTGTGTTAATGGACATCTAACACACAAAAAGCACTGTGTTAATGGACGTCTAGCAGACAGGCAGCGCTGTGTTAATGGACATCTAGCAGACAGACAGCGCTGTGTTAATGGACGTCTAGCAGACAGACAGCGCTGTGTTAATGGACGTCTAGCAGACAGACAGCACTGTGTTAATGGACGTCTATCTGACAGACAGCGCTGTGTTAATGGACGTCTATCTGACAGACAGCGCTGTGTTAATGGACGTCTAGCAGACAGACAGCGCTGTGTTAATGGACGTCTAGCAGACAGACAGCACTGTGTTAATGGACGTCTATCTGACAGACAGCGCTGTGTTAATGGACGTCTAGCAGACAGACAGCACTGTGTTATTGGACGTCTATCTGACAGACAGTGCTGTGTTAATAGACGTCTATCTGACAGACAGCACTGTGTTAATGGACGTCTAGCAGACAGACAGCGCTGTGTTAATGGACATCTAACACACAAAAAGCACTGTGTTAATGGACGTCTAGCAGACAGGCAGCGCTGTGTTAATGGACATCTAGCAGACAGACAGCGCTGTGTTAATGGACGTCTAGCAGACAGACAGCGCTGTGTTAATGGACGTCCAACACACAGACAGCGCTGTGTTAATGGACGTCTAGCAGACAGACAGCGCTGTGTTAATGGACGTCTAACACACAGACAGCGCTGTGTTAATGGACGTCTAGCAGACAGACAGCACTGTGTTAATGGACGTCTAGCAGACAGACAGCGCTGTGTTAATGGACATCTAGCAGACAGACAGCGCTGTGTTAATGGACGTCTAGCAGACAGACAGCGCTATGTTAATGGACGTCTAGCAGACAGACAGCACTGTGTTAATGGACGTCTATCTGACAGACAGCGCTGTGTTAATGGACGTCTAGCAGACAGACAGCGCTGTGTTAATGGACGTCTAGCAGACAGACAGCACTGTGTTAATGGACGTCTATCTGACAGACAGCGCTGTGTTAATGGACGTCTAGCAGACAGACAGCACTGTGTTATTGGACGTCTATCTGACAGACAGTGCTGTGTTAATAGACATCTATCTGACAGACAGCACTGTGTTAATGGACGTCTAGCAGACAGACAGCGCTGTGTTAATGGACATCTAACACACAAAAAGCACTGTGTTAATGGACGTCTAGCAGACAGGCAGCGCTGTGTTAATGGACGTCTAGCAGACAGACAGCGCTGTGTTAATGGACGTCCAACACACAGACAGCGCTGTGTTAATGGACGTCTAGCAGACAGACAGCGCTGTGTTAATGGACGTCTAACACACAGACAGCGCTGTGTTAATGGACGTCTAGCAGACAGACAGCACTGTGTTAATGGACGTCTAGCAGACAGACAGCACTGTGTTAATGGACGTCTAGCAGACAGACAGCGCTGTGTTAATGGACGTCTAACACACATACAGCACTGTGTTAATGGACGTCTAGCAGACAGACAGCACTGTGTTAATGGACGTCTAGCAGACAGACAGCACTGTGTTAATGGACGTCTAGTAGACAGACAGTACTGTGTTAATGGACATCTAGCAGACAGACAGCGCTGTGTTAATGGACGTCTAGCAGACAGACAGCACTGTGTTAATGGACGTCTAGCAGACAGACAGCACTGTGTTAATGGACGTCTAGCAGACAGACAGCACTGTGTTAATGGACGTCTAGTAGACAGACAGCACTGTGTTAATGGACGTCTAGCACACAGACAGCACTGTGTTAATGGAAGTCTAGCAGACAGACAGCACTGTGTTAATGGACGTCTAGCAGACAGACAGCACTGTGTTAATGGACGTCTAGCAGACAGACAGCGCTGTGTTAATGGGCGTCTAGAAGACAGACAGCGCTGTGTTAATGGACGTCTAGCAGACAGACAGCGCTGTGTTAATGGACATCTAGCAGACAGACAGCACTGTGTTAATGGACGTCTAGCAGACAGACAGCACTGTGTTAATGGACGTCTAGCAGACAGACAGCACTGTGTTAATGTACATCTAGCAGACAGACAGTGCTGTGTTAATGTACATCTAGCAGATAGACCGCACTGTGTTAATGGACGTCTAGCAGACAGACAGCGCTGTGTTAATGGACGTCTAGCAGACAGACAGCACTGTGTTAATGGAAGTCTAGCAGACAGACAGCACTGTGTTAATGGAAGTCTAGCAGACAGACAGCACTGTGTTAATGGACGTCTAGCAGACAGACAGCCCTGTGTTAATGGACGTCTAGCAGACAGACAGCGCTGTGTTAATGGACGTCTAGAAGACAGACAGCGCTGTGTTAATGGACATCTAGCACACAGACAGCGTTGTGCTAATGGACATCTAGCACACAGACAGTGTTGTGTTAGTGGATGTCTAGCAGACAGACAGCTGTATTAGTGGACGTCTAGCACACAGACAGCTGTGTTAGTGGACGTCTAGCAGACAGACAGCTGTATTAGTGGACGTCTAGCACACAGACAGCAGTATTAGTGAACGTCTAGCACACAGACAGCTGTGTTAGTGGACGTCTAGCACACAGACAGCTGTGTTAGTGGACGTCTAGAACACAGACAGTTGTGTTAGCAGACAGACAGCTGTGTTAGTGGACGTCTAGCACACAGACAGCTGTGTTAGTGGACGTCTAGCAGACAGACAGCGTTGTGTTAGTGGACGTCTAGCAGACAGACAGCTGTGTTAGTGGACGTCTAGCACACAGACAGCTGTGTTAGTGGACGTCTAGCACACAGACAGCTGTGTTAGTGGACGTCTAGAACACAGACAGTTGTGTTAGCAGACAGACAGCTGTGTTAGTGGACGTCTAGCACACAGACAGCTGTGTTAGTGGACGTCTAGCAGACAGACAGCGTTGTGTTAGTGGACGTCTAGCACACAGACAGCTGTGTTAGTGGACGTCTAGCAGACAGACAGCTGTATTAGTGGACGTCTAGCACACAGACAGCGTTGTGTTAGTGGACGTCTAGCAGACAGACAGCGTTGTGTTAGTGGACCATATGAACTTCATTTCCTGCTGCGCTACACTTCAGAAGAATTCGCCAGCTAATGATGTTGGTCCAGCAGCCTCTGATTACAGACGGGCTATGAACAATGTTTCCAGACATGAAACCTAGGAAGAAGTGGCATTAATTGCTCCATTCTTCAAATGGGAAACTGTTCCTTGTCTGTGGGCTCTCACTGATGGCATGTTTACTGACACAGAAATGAATATTTCCAACATGCGAAGACTTTTTTACGCTCCGCTACACACAGATGAATATTTCAGTGGGACAGTCCAGCTGTTCTTCCTCTGCAATTAGGCCGCTGGAGATCAACTGTGTGGCCCGTCCCCCCTACATGAATCAGCTCTGCTTTAAAGACACGCTGCTAAACCTGAACACTCGCTGCTCAGTCAGGTTTAAAAACACGTCCATGTCTGAGCTCAGTCACGCTGGGAGCTTTGGGAAGAATCCACAGGAGTCTGGAATTACAGCGATGGTGGCAGCTAGGGACAGGGTTAGGGTTATGGGTAGGGGTTAGGGGTTAGGGGTAGAGGTTAGGGTTAGGGGTTGGGGTTATGGGTAGGGGTTAGGGGTTATGGGTAGGGGTAGAGGTTAGGGTTAGGGGAAGGGGTTATGGATAGGGGCTAAGGTTAGGGGTTAGGGGTACAGGTTAGGGTTAGTGTTAGGATTTAGGGATAGGGGTTAGGGTGAGTTTCAGACTCACACTCATGGGGATGTTCCAGGCCATGTACACGTGGGTCTTGTACTCGTCCATCCAGACCTCGGCCGCACGCAGGGCGTTGCGTTTGGCGTAGTAGTCGATGTCGTTGTTGTACGGTTTTTTAGTGCGCTCGATGTGTGCCACGCGCGCACAGGGCAGGACCTCCATGCTGCCCCCACACTGCCACACCTGTAGGGGGGGCCAGAGAGGGAAGGTGGGGAGACACGAGAGAGAACAGAAATGCATAATTAGAACAATGATTTGACTTATGTGTTTGCAAACATTTTCTTATGTAAAATGTATTTCTATTTTAAACACATTTTAGTCGTTTGAGGCCCAGAGCTATTAGAACATTAATATATTTCTGTAGTATTATAGTATATTGTAGTATTATAGTATTGTAGTATTACTTTAGCGTCACACCATGATTGTCCTGTGGTGTTTGCTGATCATTTAGATGGATGTCCTGACGATGTCAGCTATGTGCAGCTGCTGGTGTGTGTGTGTGTGTGTGTGTGTGTGTGCATGCATATCTGTATATCTGTGTGTATATGTATATGTGTAAATGAGTGTTTGCATATGTGTATGTGTGAATTTATGTGTGCGTGCAAATATGTTTGAGTGTCTGTGTGCATGCATGTGTGTGTGTGTGTGTGTGTGTGTGTGTGTGTGTGTGTGTGTGTGTGTGTGTGTGTGTGTGTGTGTGTGTGTGTGTGTGTGTGTTTGATGCAGCTATTGAGGGTTCGATACTGTACTGTATGCTGATGTAAGAGGAGACGGAGATGCTGATTGGATGAGAGCAGACCCAATGCCTGTGACTTTGTTACTGCACTGCTGAACAGCCAAAAGAAATGCTGCATCTTTAAATGCCTACACACAAAGAGCAGCGAGACTCCCAAGTCACTGCTCCTAAACACTCCTCATAGATCGGTAATTTATAGAGTGGTAATTTTCAGAGTGGTAATTTACAGAGTGGTAATTTGTATAGTGGTAAATTTATAGAGCTGTAATTTTTAGAGTGGTCATTTACAGAATGGTTTACAGAGCAGTAATTTATAAAGTGGTAATTTATAGAGTGGTAATTTATAGAATGGTACTTTATAGAGTGGTCATTTACAGAGCTGTTATTTATAGAGTGGCAATTTACAGAGCGGTAATTTATAGAGTGGTTATTTCCAGAGCTGTTATTTATAGACTGGTAATTTACAGAGCGGTAATATATAGAGTTATAACTTATAGAGCGGTAATTTGTAGAGCGGTAATTTATAGAGCGGTAATTTACATTGCGATCATTTCAGCCAAAGCAGCTCTGTGTCTTCCTCCTGCTGGGCCCAGAGCAGTGAGAGACATCCTGGTGAAGGTACTAGCCAAGAGTGACCAGTGTCTGGAGTGAACGCTTTCTCTCCGTCTGAGTGCACATAATGAGGTGGACACACTCTCGTCCTGTCTCAGAGGAAACAGCTTTATGTTTAGAGGCACTATGCCTCAAACACACATGCAGCAGCCAAAAGACTTGCGGACTAATGGAAGTCATTCACCTTATATAACATTGAATCTGAACTGCTTACAAAGTTTGAATAGTAACTCTGGTCAACAATGATTTTGCTTCATGCATCAAATTGCAAATATTTTAAGTGTAACACGGACCTCATTTATTAATTTCATTTATGTTGTATTTGTGTATTTAAGTAACAAATATGTAATGTAAATTTAAATTGCCATGTCACTTTAAAAACAAAGTTCTAAAAATATTTAAATTCAGGAAAAGGTCCACAGGGTTTGGGAAGAAAAACAAATGTTAAGATTTAGTAAACTAGATTTGTGATAAAACAATGTTACAATATTATTGAATATAGTGTAATCTAATCAATATCACTGAATATAGTATAATCTAATCAATATCACTGAATATAGTATAATCTAATCAATATCACAGAATGTAGTGTAATCTAATCATAATAATCTAATCAATGCAAAGTGCTCAAAAACAAAAAAATAGTTTTTTATTATAGTATAGTATTGATTATAGCAGTCATAGTACATGAGATGCTAATGAGGTCACCCATAGTAGTGATTATAGCAGTCATAGTACATGAGATGCTAATGAGGTCACCCATAGTAGTGATTATATCAGTCATAATACATGAGATGCTAATGAGGTAACCCATAGTAGTGATTATAGCAGTCATACATGAGATGCTAATGAGGTCACCCATAGTAATGAATATAGAAATCATAGTACATAATATGGTAATGATGGCAACTAAATGTACTTATTAGAATATTCAGTAATCTGTTATAGAAAACTCTTAATTTATTTTAATGAATAAATTTTCTAGACCTAGAACCCACACATATTCTCACTACCAGAAGGCTGCATTACAGGTGACTCATGACTCTCCCACATTTCAGAAGGTCATTCTAAAGAAATAAAGTTCATGCGTCATGATACCTGAAAGCAATCTTCTGAGTTTGCTTATGAATAAAATATGACAAAGGACAAAATCAGTTCCTCTCATTTAAAGAGGGTCAAGTTTAAACATACATTGGAAAATAATTGGAAGTGTGTTTGGATTGGAATGTGTGTCACCTTTTCAACCAATCAAATTACTAATTTCATGTTTTTTAAGCAGATTCTCTGTCAATCAGATTCAGTAGAGGATGTGTTTCAGTAGAGGGTGTGTTTCAGTAGAGGATGTGTTTCAGTAGAGGGTGTGTTTCAGTAGAGGGGGTGTTTCAGTAGAGAGGGTGTTTCAGTAGAGGACGTGTCTCAGTACAGGATGTGTTTCAGTAGAGGGGGTGTTTCAGTAGAGGACGTGTCTCAGTACAGGATGTGTTTCAGTAGAGGACGTGTCTCAGTACAGGATGTGTTTCAGTAGAGGACGTGTCTCAGTACAGGATGTGTTTCAGTAGAGGGGGTGTTACAGTAGAGAGGGTGTTTCAGTAGAGAGGGTGTTTCAGTAGAGGGGGTGTTTCAGTAGAGGGTATGTTTCAGTAGAGGGGTTGTTTCAGTAGAGTGTGTGTTTCAGTAATAACAGCATCAGAGGTAACAGCATCAGAGCTAACGACTAACAGAATCAGAACTAACAACTAACAGAACCAGAACTAACCGCTAATAGAACTAGAGCTAACAGAGTCAGAACTAGATTTTATTGCAAATGCACATCTGTTCCTAATGATGTTTTGCAATCATCTGTAAGTGCTGTGAAGCCTCAGGTTTGAATACCTTTTGCTCTCCTCATTATATGCATTAGGTAACAGCCTACTTAGTTATTAACTTTCATTACATACAGGCCTGAAATTAATTAGATTGTGGAGTCATTTTTATGAAGTATTAAGGTGCTGTAACTCAGTAATCGGTTACAGTTCAGTTATACAACTCCCAGGCTAAAGTGTTAGTACTATGATTATCAGAGGCGTCATCACCCACTGTTAGGGAGGCACATCTGCAGAATGCTGTTTGCGCACACACACACACACACACACACACACACACACACACACACACACACACACACACACACACACAAATAATCGCACAGGCCTTGCACCTTCAGTGAGATCAGAAATGAATCCAGCACACGTGAGGTAAGAAGTGTATCTAGCACAAGTGAGGTCAGAAGTGATTCCAGCACGTGAGATTACTAGTGAATCCAGCACACAGGAGGTCACAAGTGAATCCAGCACATGTGAGGTTACAAGTGAATCCAGCACATGTGAGGTCACAAGTGAATCCAGCACACGTGAGGTCACAAGTGAATCCAGCACATGTGAGGTCACAAGTGAATCCAGCACATGTGAGGTCAAAAGTGAATTCAGCACATGTGAGGTCACAAGTGAATCCAGCATACGTGAGGTCAGAAGTGAATCCAGCACATGTGAGGTCAAAAGTGAATCCAGCACACGTGAGGTCAAAAGTGAATCCAGCACACGTGAGGCCAGAAGTTAATCCAGCACATGTGAGGTCAAAAGTGAATCCAGCACACGTGAGGTTAAAAGTGAATCCAGCACACGTGAGGTCAGAAGTGAATCCAGCACATGTGCCATTGGTTTTAAGACGTATCCTACATCAGCCCATTGATTTACAGTGTACCCAATACAAAATACTTATGAAGGATCAACAAGCTGAGGAAAACTGAACAGGGTGTGAACGTGTATAATCCCACAACAGGAAGAGGAGGAGCAGAATAATCGTACTCTGGTCTCTCTGTTCAGAGTCTGAGTCAGCCTGGGTAAGACCGCATTTACTGCTGTGATGTAAGCAGTAAAAAAAACAACAACTTTTATCTAGTGACATAGACATAAGAGATGTGGTTATATGTTATGTGTTATGGTTTAACAGATGTGGTTGTGTTCTCTGCCATCTGAATTTATTTAAAAAATTCAAATAAAATCATGTATATAGAAGATACATAGTTTAATGCTGGTAACAAATCTGAAATGCATTAGCATAATATTAGCATAATCCGCCTGTCTGTTGCTGATTGGCCTTTCTTTGAACTTTGCCCTGGGGTGGAGAGGGATGAGAGTGCGGGGCAGCCGGCACATGGCCAATCAGTGCTGGCCTCAGATGTGCGTCACGTTTCCACGGTTATCAGGTCCACTCTGGGGCTGTATCAGCACTGCATTAGCAAACCAAATCAGACACAACGACTTCAGCTTTCTACCCTCCGGACAGCAGTGGCACGATGATGAGACCCTGTGCTTGAGGACAGGCAGAGATGTATTTACCTCATGCTGAGAGAGGAGTGTGTGTGTGTGTGTGGGGGGGGATGGGGAGGGGATGAGGGAAAGAAAGGAAAAGAGGGAGAAAGACAAACAGGGCAAAGAGTGTGTGGGAGTGATAGTGAAGGAGAGAGTATGAGAGGTACAATGAGAGAGAAGGTGTATAGGAGAGAGAGAGAGAGAGAGAGAGAGAGAGAGAGAGAGAGAGAGAGAGAGAGAGAGAGAGAGAGAGAGAGAGAGAGAGAAAACAGCCCCATTACTGAATTTCGGGCTTGCTCCAAATAATTATTCTGAGGTTGAATGCAGCAAGGTGAGGAGGTTTTGTTCAGAGACTAACTAGTGGTTAGTACGTCTCACTATATTCATCCCTGTCAAATTACTTTATACTATTTAATGAGTTAGATACAAATATACAGAAGATACAAAAGCTGTTTAACCATACACAAAATTTTACTGAACACACTTGCCATCTTTCTCTGTCGTTTTGAAAGCTTTGGCTGTCTGTTGTTTGAGTGTAAGGGCATTTCTTCTGATGTACAACACAGATTAAGTCCTGGCTAATTTTAATTGAATTCTCTTGCCAGGAGCCGCTATCTGAAGTATGTTTCATTAATCAGCTGCTAAATGGCCGTGATGATCAGTAGCCCTGTAAAACCACAGGGAAGCATCGTAAATCAGGAACTGGACACTTGGAAAGCCCAGCTAGGATATCACACTCCTCATGAGGATCAACTCTTTGATTTCTTTTGTGCCATCCCGTGATGCTGTGTGTGTGTGTGTGTTTGTGTGTGTGCAGCACAGAGCACTCACACCATATGCTGGTTTCTCAAAGGTTCGGCCACTACATCTCGGTCCACTGTCTTCTATGTGCAGTGTGGGAGGGATAAGTACAGGCGACTCACTTCCTGTATGTACACGCAGATGACAGCCAATCAAAAGAGCACGTCAAAGTCTGTGCTCTGAGAAGTGGCCAATCAAAAGACCCCGTCAGAGTCTGTGCTCTAAGCTGGGAATAAACATCTCCAACATAATCGAGGCTTGACAGCCTACATCAACCCCCTTTGATGATGATGATGACGACGTCTGCCTGAAGCCTTCATCATAGCGTGTGTCCTCTGCGGTGTGTGCAGGATAATTGACTCCTCGTCCTTGGGGACATTTTACAAACCAATTCAAGCTTTCCAATTATCCATTTATCCATTTCCAATTATCCAATTATCCATTTCCAATTATCCAATTATCCAGGTTCACAAGCATGTGCACACATGCTGCTCAGATACACGAGGTAGTGAGCGCAGGGGGACCCTGTACACACCTGTGCACAGCCCATTCCACATTAGTCAAGCTGTCACAATGACACATGCCGTAACCTCTGATAATCCTGGCTGTGCATTGTCAGGAAGGTTCAAAAGGCTTGCGTCACCACCCAAGGCTCCGCCCCCTCTTGTAAATAAACAGTGCACATAAACAGAGCCACGATAATGAATATGCAAAGTGGTCCCTACTCCACATTTTCACAAAAGACTTTGTTACATATGAATAAAAGAGATGAGAAATCTTTTTAAAAACACTATGAGTAATTTGAATGGAGCACTCTGAATAAACAAACAAACAAATGTTCATTAGCATAATTTATGCAACAT
Source organism: Brachyhypopomus gauderio (assembly GCF_052324685.1). Classification (NCBI taxonomy): domain Eukaryota; kingdom Metazoa; phylum Chordata; class Actinopteri; order Gymnotiformes; family Hypopomidae; genus Brachyhypopomus; species Brachyhypopomus gauderio. Next base: position 34,813,186 of record NC_135213.1, on the reverse strand, counting down.
TTACTTATTTGTTCATTCCTCTTACCCCGAGTGCCATGCCAATCCCTGAACCACTAAAACACTTCTAGAACACTGATTAAACGAAAAATGCTACAGTGCATTTTTGGTATGTGTGTGTGTGTGTTTGTCTGATGTATAATTCAGAGACTTCTGATTCTTTGGAATCTGACATGCAGAGTGATGTTACCTGAGAAATCAAAGAAAGGCTGTGATCTCCCATCGACATGCTGACATGTAGGATGACAGACACACGGGGACGACACAGTCACACAAGTACACCGGCACAGTGGTGAGACACACAGATGCAGATATACGTCGATATGAAGATGTGAGACAGACATCCAGGAACATCCCACAGTGGTGAGACGTATACACATACATACACAGACGCATGGGGTGAGACACACATGCACACAGTCACACTAGAGTGAGACAGACATTGTGAACTCTATCTTCTACCATGCACCAAAAATCCATTTAACAGTTATTATCAAATAATAAACACCTATGTTCAGATGTGCCGACATATGAGAGAAGGTGGCCTGTGTGTAAATGATAATGCTGTCAGATGTGCTGAGATTTAGGAGAAAGATTTGATAATGAGGAACTCTACCATTGCACTGCCTTGGGGCAAACCTTCCAGTCAGTGTCACTCACAGATTCCCGACATGCGGTGTAATCCGCACTACACCTACTGATGCCTAACATGCTCCTGCTGTCGAGATTTCAGGTCTTTTTTTTTTAGTAGTATTTGGGAGAGTTAATTCCCTAGATGCTCCTGTCAGTTCCGTTGCCTAGAAATCAATTTGAGTTGCAAACACATCTCAAATATCCTCTGACTTCTGTTCCACCTGATACATGTCCGGTCCGGTTTGGCATGCATGCTCTCAACCTGTTATCACATCTTGTAAATGTATTTACAGGTCAATGGTGACTTTTTAAAAGAACACACACCACTTTACATCATGTGCGTGTGGGTCCCCCAGTCCAACTGCCTCTGTTGCAGTAGGAATCATCTCCTGAACTTCCTCCTTATCTAATTTCTCCAGAAGCCCACTGACTAGTTTATCTCATCCTACCATCTTCTCTAACCTGACAGACCCAATCAGAGGAAAAGTCTGTACTAATCTATACAGTAAATACTTCTTACTTCATTAAGGCAAGTAATCAAGTCATTGATCCACACGTTCTGCCTAATGTATGAGCTAGGGAAGGACATGGCGTGATCAATACTGAAGTGAACTGTTGGCTGAACTGGTGGTGTATCAATGGTCAAAATCTGTATTACAAGTGATCTGAAGTATTTAAAAATCGCAGCAGTGAAAGTTTGGGAAGAAAGTCTGCTAATACTCTCCTCAACCTGCTCTCGGGGAAGGCCGCTTCATGCCACGCATGAACTGTTTATAACTAACCAAATCTAATCAGATCCACCCAAATCCAGTTATATCCAACCAGATCCTCAGGGATCTCAAAGGTAATCTTTGAGAATTCTGAGGACCAGCTGCTCCTTGTTCCCTCAGATATTTCTATAAGGAAATGAAGGTTCAGCTTCTGTTGGGTCTCCGTGGGTCGTCTTCTTTGTTTGACCTGGAATTACCCAGTTCCATCACTGGAGATCTTCAATTACCTGCTAGAAAGGTTTGTGATTGGCTGTTATATACATCAGACAGGGCAATCACAGCATTTGAACTGCCCGGGTTGGATCAGACAAGGTTGGAGATTTAACCAATGCTACACTGCCAGGGAATATATTCTTTGCAATGTTGATGAACACTAGTGGCCCAAGATCAGGAACAGGGCAGATCAGACAGAGGAAAGCACACGGCAAAACTTTGTCTAATATTTTGGACCTTGAATGTACTGTAATTGTAGTGAGTCATAGTGGATTACAGTCGGTGTCCTTTTGCACTGTGCAACAGAAACGTCCATAATGTGTTGGTTAAAGAATGTGCTGGTTAGAGAATGTGCTGAGACAAATAAATAGCCTTGCAGTGGGCCAGTTTCTAAGGGTCCATTTTACATCGTGAGAGCTTCTGAATCGAATCACTTGCAAGACTGCTAGTAACTTGGAAACTGTCATAAAAATCTTTTCAACATTCCCCTGGCTTTGAACTCACTCAACCAGTACCTCTCATATTCTACTACAGAAGTATCTCTGCTGGATGGAGATGAATGTGACCAGGGTTTGTGGAAGTCACAGTGAGTGCAGTCATGGTAGCATGTGCTCTCTATAAAGCAAACGCATCTATGAAATCAAACAAACTCTGAGCATTGAACACTGTGTCTAAGATCCAGTGGCCAGGAAAGAGAGAGAAGAGAGAGAGAGAGAGAGAGAGAGAGAGAGAGAGAGAGAGAGAGAGATGAGAGAGAGAGAGGGAGAGAGAGAGAGAGAGAGGGGGAGAGGGAGAGAGAGAGAGAGAGAGAGAGAGAGAGAGAGAGAGAGAGAGAGAGAGAGAGAGAGAGAGAGAGAGTGTGGTGTGTGTGTAGAGTGTGAAGTGTGTGGTGAGTTTGGAGTGAGGGTGCTGTGTAGTATCTTTGCTCCCATGCCTGTGCGCTTCGGGGAGGAGATTTGATGATGTTTCTGGGATCTGCTGGAGGCGGTCGCTCAATTGGGGCGGTCACAGCCGCGTGAACACTCATGACCATGGGTACCACCGATGGGCTTCACCGTACCTCACCATTGGCTAGCTCGGGTTTCTCGGGTGGGATTCTCGAGACTTCTTCAGAGGTTCCTTGTTCCTGATGTTCTATCACAGATACATCTGGCATCTACCTCTACATCCACCTCTACATCCACCTCTACATCCATCACTACATCCATCACTACATCCATCTCTACATCCTTCACTACATCTCGTATGCCACTAGCATCTCACTGACATCCATCACTACATCCATCACTACATCCAGCACTACTGATCCATCTCTACATCGTCATCACTAGACTACATCCACCACTACAGCCATCACTATCTACATCCATCACGACATCCATCACTACATCCATCACTACAGTCATCATCACATACAGACATCCAGCACTACAGTCCATCACTACATCCAGCTCGACATCCACCACTACATCCTCTACATCATCACTACATCATCAACTACATCATCACTACATCCAGCCTACTCGCATCTGACATGCCATCACTACATCCAGCACTACTTCCACCTCTACATCTCACTACGATCGCACCTCTACATCACCTACTCACTGACATCCACCACTACATCCACCACTACATCCACCACTACATCCACCACTACATCCACCACTACATCCATCACTACAGCCATCACTACGATCCAGCACTTACATCCATCACTACCTCCTCTACATCCATCACTACATCCACCAGCTACATCCACCTCTACATCCATCACTACAGCATCCAGCACTCTATCCACCTACTACATCCAACTACATCCACCTCTACATCCTCACTACATCCTCACTACATCCTTACTACCATCATCACTACATCCGACTACTCTCCAGTCACTACATCCACCACTACATCCACCTCTACATCCATCACTACATCCACCACTACATCCATCACTACATCCATCACTACATCCACCACTACATCCACCTCTACATCCATCACTACATCAATCACTACATCCATCACTACATCCATCACTACATCCACCTCTACATCCACCACTACATCCATCACTACATCCACCACTACATCCACCTCTACATCCACCACTACATCCACCTCTACATCCATCACTACATCCACCTCTACATCCACCACTACATCCACCACTACATCCACCTCTACATCCATCACTACATCCACCACTACATCCACCTCTACATCCACCACTACATCCACCTCTACATCCATCACTACATCCACCACTACATCCACCACTACATCCACCTCTACATCCATCACTACATCCACCACTACATCCATCACTACATCAATCACTACATCCATCACTACATCAATCACTACATCCATCACTACATCAATCACTACATCCACCACTACATCCACCACTACATCCACCTCTACATCCATCACTACATCCACCACTACATCCACCTCTACATCCACCTCTACATCCATCACTACATCCATCACTACATCCACCTCTACATCCACCACTACATCCATCACTACATCCATCACTACATCCACCACTACTTCCATCACTACATCCACCACTACATCCACCTCTACATCCATCACTACATCCACCTCTACATCCATCACTACATCCACCACTACATCCATCACTACATCCATCACTACATCCACCACTACACCCATCACTACATCCACCTCTACATCCATCACTACATCAATCACTACATCCACCTCTACATCCACCACTACATCCACCACTACATCCACCACTACATCCATCACTACATCCACCTCTACATCCACCACTACATCCATCACTACATCCATCACTACATCCACCACTACTTCCATCACTACATCCACCACTACATCCACCTCTACATCCATCACTACATCCACCTCTACATCCATCACTACATCCACCACTACATCCATCACTACATCCATCACTACATCCACCACTACACCCATCACTACATCCACCTCTACATCCATCACTACATCAATCACTACATCCACCTCTACATCCACCACTACATCCACCACTACATCCACCACTACATCCATCACTACATCCACCTCTACATCCACCACTACATCAATCACTACATCCACCTCTACATCCACCACTACATACACCACTACATCCATCACTACATCCATCACTACATCCACCACTACATCCACCTCTACATCCACCACTACATCCTTCACTACACCCATAACTATGCCCACCTCTACATCCACCACTACATTCATAACTACATCCATCACTACATCCACCTCTACATCCATCACTACATCCATCACTACATCCACCACTACATCCACCTCTACATCCACCACTACATCCACCACTACACCCACCACTACATCCATCACTACATCCACCACTACATACACCACTACATCCACCACTACATCCATCTCTACATCCATCACTACATCCACCTCTACATCCACCACTACATCCATCACTCACTACACTTCAGTGTATATATATATATATATATATATATATATATATATATATATATATATATATATATATATATATATATATATATTTATATATAGTTATGGGTATGGGCATAGTTATGGGTGTATATATATATATATATATATATATATATATATATATATATATATATAACCAACATAATCTCTATCAAAAGGACATCTAGTGAGTAACACATATCTGCCCCGAGCATTCTAGTGTCAAGGACAGAGAAGGTGGCTTTAAGATTGTGAAGATTGTGAAGTCAGCTCCAGGACTGTACCTACACACTACACCACCGCTTTGGGCCTCACGGGCTTCTGTGCACTGATCAGCTGCTTCTAGAACATACCTGGCCCATGTACCTATGGCTCTCACATTGTCAGGGCGTGACACCAAACAACACTGACTACAACAAGACAGCAAATGCTGTGTGCTTGTGGCTGTTAGCTCTTAACGCAACTGATCTCATTCAAATTTGACCAATTTCCAAACAGTTAAATTCCTTGCATAATATATACATAATAATAAATATTCATGGCACTGCAGTACAGTAGCAGGAAGGTGTGTTTGAGAAGGTGTATTCCAAAGAGAATAACGTACATTTCGTTCATACATAAAGATCGGTGTCTGTTGTTTATTTAGTCCAGTGTATAAGGCAGCCCTGGTTTTACTTTGACATTAAACTATTGAAGCATGATTTGCACAGCAGAAAAAAAACGCTCATTTAATGGGCTTGGCAGTCCTCATCAAACCCCCATCCTCCCCGCCCCCACAGCATTATGTCCCCAACAGCCACTAGCTCTGCCAATGCACGAGGCAGAACCTTCTAGAAGTGCCTCGTCTGATATGAGACAGTTCTAGTCCCTTACCTCCATTTAGTATTTCTTCAACTCTTGAAGTCCAAAACCTCTGCACTAATAATGAAAACGAGGCTGTCAGAAGTAGGCCAGCCGGAACACTGCGGAACATTCTGGGCCTGTCTGAACAAGAACTTTGAATCTCTGCCTCTGACATCTGGCACAGGTTAACAGACATTAAACTCCAGCCGTGTTGAAGCTCCACCTTGCTGATGTCACGTTCCATTGTCCCTCCTCCTCTGCCTGTTTCTAGAATGACAGAAGGCTTTAGAAACCTTTGTGACTTTCCTCACTCATCTGCATTTTAACACAAACCAAATACCACATGCTCTACAACACAATTTAAATGCTATAAAATACAAACCGAGTGCTAAATGCTCTAAAGCTCTGTGAGAGAATCAGACAGACACTAACAGATGAAATCAAACAACACTTTACTTGTGTAAGGGCAAAGGTCGGATCCAGGACAGAGTGATCAAACACCCAGAACATCTGAAGAATAGACAGAAACAGGTCTGAACCAGGAAAGCAGGTCCATACGCTGAGGTACAAAAGGGCAAATCTAAAAAAACACAGTACAGAGAAGGCAGGGCTAAAAAACACGACCAGAACTTGTACAAGAAAAAGCACTCAAACCATCCAAACCATTCAGACCACTCAAACCAGTGAGACAACTCAAAGGAAACCAGGCCAGCACCTCATGAAGAATACACAAGTGACAAAACAATAACGGACAACAAGTGGAAACGTTCAGTAGTCCAGGGATGCTGACCTAGGCAGAGTTAGCTGATTACTGGAGACAGGTGTACCTGTTCGGACATGGCATCATGGGAAATTAGAGCTGCAGAGCTGGGAGCAGCATGACAAAGACAAGCCAAGCGCTAAACCAAATGCTCTAAAACAAAAACCGAGTGCTAAACTAAAAGCTCTAAAATACAAACCGTGTGCTCTAAAACACAAACCAAGAGCTAAACTAAAAGCTCTAAAATACAAACCGTGTGCTAAACTAAAAGCTCTAAAACACACACCAAGAGCTAAACTAAAAGCTCTAAAACACAAACCGAGTGCTAAACTAAAAGCTCTAAAATACAAACCGTGTGCTAAACTAAAAGCTCTAAAACACAAACCAAGAGCTAAACGAAAAGCTCTAAAATACAAACCGTGTGCTAAACTAAAAGCTCTAAAACACACACCAAGAGCTAAACTAAAAGCTCTAAAACACAAACCGAGTGCTAAACTAAAAACTCTAAAACACACACCAAGAGCTAAAAGCTCTAAAACACAAACCGAGCGATGAATCCATAGAGCCACACTTGCACATGCTAAAACCTAAAGCACTCTCTTCTCTGACACAACTGCGCTAAATCATTCTTTCTGTGTGGCTGAGCGTAAGAAGGCTGGACTGTAAACAGCAGCCATGAATACTCAATAACCTCCTGTGTCAGAGCCACCTCTGCTCAGAGCGATCAGAAGCTGGCTTTCTAAAGAGCGTGACACAAGGCTAATTGTTAAACATGTACCCGTCAATCACAGCCACCCGGGGCGGACGCTGAGCAGTTCCTGGAGCAGATGAATGCTTTGAAGGAGGCACTGCAGTAGGCCAGCAAACATGAGCACATATCTGAGCTGTTTCAAAGCAGTTTGATGATAAATTGGCCATTTTGCAGGTAATGCTAGCAGGTAATGCTAGCAGAGGACGGTTTGCTGGATCAGCGCAAAAGTTCTGAAGTTTGTAGTTTTGAGTCAGATTTGTCACTTTCCTATGAAATTGAAAAGGAAACATATAATAGGCTGCTTACTGCTAGCAGTAAACAGAACAGAATTTGTCTCTTGGTCAAAAAGTTCAAATTCTGCACTAACCTGCCACTTATATAAGAAACTTCCTAAGGTCAGTTATCTTCCAACATTTCATAATTGGCTTATTTCTGACAGCTGTTGGTTGGAGGTGTTTGGGGTGGCAGACAACTACCCTGCAGCAGCAGAGACAACCACACCACAGAGAAAACTACCCCGCAGAGATGAAGACAACTACTCATCAGAGACGGAGACAATTACCCCGCAAAGACGGAGACAACAACCCAGCAGAGATGGAGAAAACGACCCCGCAGAGATGGAGACAACTACCCCGCAGAGACGAAGACAACTACTCATAAGAGACGGAGACAATTACCCCGCAAAGACGGAGACAACAACCCAGCAGAGATTGAGACAACTACCCCATAGAGAGATGGGGAAAACTACCCCATAGAGAGATGGAGAAAACTACCCCACAGAGAGATGGGGAAAACTACTCCATAGAGAGATGGGGAAAACTACCCCATAGAGAGATGGGGAAAACTACTCCATAGAGAGATGGGGAAAACTACCCCATAGAGAGATGGGGAAAACTACTCCATAGAGAGATGGGGAAAACTACTCCATAGAGAGATGGGGAAAACTACTCCATAGAGAGATGGGGAAAACTACTCCATAGAGAGATGGGGAAAACTACCCCATAGAGAGATGGGGAAAACTACTCCATAGAGAGATGGGGAAAACTACTCCATAGAGAGATGGGGAAAACTACTCCATAGAGAGATGGGGAAAACTACTCCATAGAGAGATGGGGAAAACTACTCCATAGAGAGATGGGGAAAACTACTCCATAGAGAGATGGGGAAAACTACTCCATAGAGAGATGGGGAAAACTACCCCATAGAGAGATGGGGAAAACTACTCCATAGAGAGATGGGGAAAACTACTCCATAGAGAGATGGGGAAAACTACTCCATAGAGAGATGGGGAAAACTACTCCATAGAGAGATGGGGAAAACTACTCCATAGAGAGATGGGGAAAACTACTCCATAGAGAGATGGGGAAAACTACTCCATAGAGAGATGGGGAAAACTACCCCATAGAGAGATGGGGAAAACTACTCCATAGAGAGATGGGGAAAACTACTCCATAGAGAGATGGGGAAAACTACTCCATAGAGAGATGGGGAAAACTACTCCATAGAGAGATGGGGAAAACTACTCCATAGAGAGATGGGGAAAACTACTCCATAGAGAGATGGAGAAAACTACTCCATAGAGAGATGGGGAAAACTACCCCATAGAGAGATGGGGAAAACTACCCCATAGAGAGATGGGGAAAACTACTCCATAGAGATAGAGACACGAGTAAAGGCTGCTGATCCACTTCACCAGCTCAACAACCGTGAAATTACCACATCACTGTCACTCTAGTGTTAATACTGGGTTAATGCATGACTAATATCCAATCAGCAGTGGCTCTGTGATCAAAAACTGACCAATAATTAAAGGGGTGGGGGAGAGGAGAGGCAGGTGGCTGTTGAATTATAAATGACAGTAGCTGTGCTACAGTCTGGAAGTGTAGAGACCTACACAATGTGTCTAGTAACACACTGGATACGACAGGCATAAGGCGGTTATTTCTCATAACCTGTCAAGACAGATGTTCATAACATAGAGTCTTCAGCAACACTGATTTAGGAATACAATGCCCTACCCACAACCTTTACTGTAATTTTCATTTCTAAATCACTTCATTTTGTAATTCATTGTATTCATTTACAAACTAAATAATTTACAAAATTATTCCAAGAATGTAATAAAAAAGGAAAAAAAAATGTAAGAAGTTTACAGGCTACAAGTTGATCCTTTAATCCTCGATTATGTTGTGAAATATCAATACACTTGATGTTTACATTTTAGACAATGAAAAAGACTAAAGCCCAGCAGAATACCACAGCGACACACAAAAAATTTCACAAGAATGAGAGAGGCGTTATACCCTGCTGTGACGTTTGGTGACGTTTACCCGGACGGCTAATCTCCTCAGTTTCAGTCTCAGCTCTGTGTCCATGATGTGATGTCACAACTTATGATGTTACAACTGGTCAACAAAGATTTCATATCATATTAATTTCTTCTGGACTCTGAAAAGAGACGGTCCAGACTCCTGTATGTTTTAGAAGTATGTTTGTGTATATTTTATGTGTAATAATTGCCTTATCTACAAGTACCTAGAAAATATATACTTTTTCTGAAATATTATTGCTCTATTGATCTGTTGCTGAAAAACCATGCTTGATTAAAAAAAACTATCAAAAAAGACAGATTTGAGATCAGTATTAAAAGTACTATAAGCACCACCTGTTTTTTTATGAGACAAAAACAGTAAACATTTTGTTAGCCAGTGAGAATTGCCATCTGTGATGTGTGTTGTCATAGGGAGAAGCAGCTGATAGAGTCTTGAGAACTTAATACATGACTGTGTATTCAGAAGATAAAACCTGCTGCAGTAGTAGTGACTGTGAAATGGCCGACCGTCAAGAGGCTTTGGTGCGAATCAACACAGTTTCTTCTAAATAACCTTCATCTTCTGTTTCTTCAAGGCTGTTCCACTCCACTAAAAGGGGAACATTTTCTGAATTTAAACAGGTTTGAGTCCCTCTCTAATTCTCTGGCCTCACGCAGAAATAAATTTCACCCATTGCTGCTTTAAAATGGAATTGGCAATTTCCGAATGGTGAGGCGTTTTGAAGCGGGCCGCTGTGAGGCGGCCAGTGGCCCACACGTCTCCTGCTCAATAGCTGGTGTCGACGGTGTGACGCCGTGGATAAAGAACGTCATTAAATGTGCTTACGTGTTAGTCAGCGCGATTAAACGGCAATCCAAACGCTGTACATTTGCCATAATAATAAATCCTAACTTGGTGGCGGGGGAGGATGTTTGGTGCTTGGTTTGGAGTTTATGTGAGGATCTAATGTGCTGACAGAGCTGTGCTCCGCCCCTCTTCTCCATCACTATTCTATAGCAGGAATGGCCACACATATTTGTAATGTACTGTAACACCAAAAGGAACAGATTCAGAACGTAAGATGCGAGCCGATTGGTCGTCTCACCCTGTCCCCCGTGGGCATGAGTGCAAAGCTACTCACCCTCATTCCAAGCTCAATGTTTTCTCCACCGTAAACCTCCATGCCTGGATCGAGAAGTCCAATTTCTCCAAAGTACTCACGGTCCACTACAAATGAACAACCAATCATCGCAGGAGTCCTGGTCAGGGAAAGAGAAAGAGAGGGAGATAGGGAAGATAGAGAGAAAAGGGGTGAGATAAAGAAAATGAGGAGAGGGGGAGACAGACGGAGATGAAGAGAAGGAGAAATAGGTCTTTTATTGGTCTACATCAAACGTTCATGAACTTTAACAACGTCTCAGTTGTCTTATGATAAAGCAGCAGACTAGAACATCGGCAACTCCAAAGCTGCACAGGGTCTGTTACACCTATCCTGCACCAAACTACACACACACACACACACACACACACACACACACACACATTCACACACACGCACGCACACACGCAGTCACACACACACACACACACATTCACACGCACGCACGCACGCAGTCACACACACACACACACACACACACACACACACACACACACACACACACACACACACACACACACACACAGGGGAGAATGGGGGAGTATGGATGGGTGAATAGGAAAAAGAGTGAAGTGGTAATACAAGGTAGGTTAGGAGAAAGAGAGATGGCTGAGAGAAACATACACACACACATACACACATTCACACATACATACTGTACCTCCATACATGTGTTCAAGGTGCTTTTGTGCTTATGTGTTAATCCTGTATCACCAACAGACACCCAGGCACACACATGCGCACACAGTACACACAAACACAAACACGCACACTCACACAGACATTGTCAATCATGATAACCAACCAATCACCACCAACCAGCTCAACAAAGCACAACTTTCTGGTAAGGAAAACAACTGCTGTGAATGTCGGCGCCTGTGAGATTGTCTAGATTGGAATCACATTCATGTCTTTGTAGCCATGCCAAGCAGTTACAAGAGGTGTGAAGCATCTGTCTTCAGAGGCCCAACTGCACGACCTACCTGTGCCTTACCTGTGCCCTACCTGTGCCTTACCTGTGCCCTACCTGTCTCTACCTGTGCCTTATCTGTGCCTTACCTATGCCCTACCTGTCTCTACCTGTGCCTTACCTGTGCCTTACCTATGCCCCATCTGTGCCTTATCTGTGCCTTACCTGTGCCTTACCTGTGCCTTACTTGTGCCCTACCTGTGCCCTACCTGTGCCTTACCTGTGCCTTACCTGTGCCCTACCTGTGCCTTACCTATGCCCTATCTGTGCCCTACCTGTGCCCTACCTGTGCCCTATCTGTGC
>NC_135213.1:34778477-34795977 GCF_052324685.1 Brachyhypopomus gauderio | reverse complement strand
GATGATGTGATGAGATGTGATGTGATGATGTGATGAGATGTGATGAAGATGTGATGAGATGTGATGAAGATGGGATATGATGATGTGATGAGACGTGATATGATGATGTGATAAGATGTGATGCGATATGATGAAGATGTGATAAAGATGTGATGAGATGTGATGTGATATGATGAAGATGTGATGAGATCTGATATGATGATGTGATGACGTGATGTGATATGATGATGTGATGATGTGATGAGATGTGATGTGATATGATGATGTGATGAGATGTGATGTGATGATGTGAAGAGATGTGATGTGATGATGTGATGAGATGTGATGTGATATGATGATGTGATGAGATGTGATGAAGATGGGATATGATGATGTGATGATGTGATGAGATGTGATGTGATGTGATGAGATGTGATGTGATGATGTGATGAGATGTGATGTGATGAAGATGGGATGTGATATGGTGTGATGTGATACGTTGTGAAGTGATGGGATGTGATGAAGATGGGATATGATGATGTGATGAGATGTGATGCGATATGATGATGTGATGAGACGTGATATGATGATGTGATGAGATGTGATGTGATATGATGATGTGATGAGATGTGATGATATGATGAGATGTGATGTGATGATGTGATGAGATGTGATGTGATGAAGATGGGATGTGATATGGTGTGATGTGATACGTTGTGAAGTGATGGGATGTGATGAAGATGTTATGTGATGGGACTTGTATAATGAATATAATCTCCAACAGACAGTTTACGGGGACACCACTGGTGTTCTGGAGGGATCAGAGATCATAAACCTGCCCAGGACTTAGAGGAACACCCAGCTGATGTTGTGGAGTTTGTGGAATATATATTGTCCCTGTCTGGACACTCATCTCCTCTTGGAAATCAGGACAGTGCTTCTGTGGAGCAAGACTGTAATAATCGAGAGTGTGTGAACAGGAATCAGTAGCTATGAAATATTCATTTATCGTTTTGCATCCCTGTCTATTCCATGCATTACTACATCATTATTGCTGTGGGAAAACCCTACACCATTACTACATAATTACTGCTGTGGTAAAACACTACACCATTACTACATCATTACTGCTGTGGTAAAACACTACACCATTACTACATAATTACTGCTGTGGTAAAACACTACACCATTACTACATAATTACTGCTGTGGTAAAACACTACATAATTACTACATCATTATTGCTGTGGTAAAACACTACACCATTACTACATAATTACTCCTGTGGTAAAACAACACCATTACTACATCATTACTGCTGTGGTAAAACACTACACCATTACTACATAATTACTGCTGTGGGAAAACACTACACCATTACTACATCATTACTGCTGTGGTATAACACTACACCATTACTACATTATTACTGCTGTGGTAAAACACTACATTATTACTACATCATTACTGCTGTGGTAAAACACTACATTGTTACTACATCATTACTGCTGTGGTAAAACACAACTCCATTACTACATTATTACTACATCATTACTGCTGTGGTAAAACACTACATCATTACTACATTATTACTGCTGTGGTAAAACACTACATCATCACTGCATCATTACTACATCATTACAGCAGTGGTAAAACACTACATCATCACTGCATCATTACTACATCATTACTGCTGTGGTAAAACACTACATCATTACTACATTATTACTGCAGTGGTAAAACACTACATCATTACTGCATCATTACTACATCATTACAGCAGTGGTAAAACATTACCCAATTACTACATAATTTCTGCCAAGGCTCCACCCTCATATACTGCAGGTTTGTCTTCATCTCATTCTTGTCTCCACCCCTGTGCTGTGTCATGAACTCCCTGAGCTTTAGTGCTCACACCTGCTCATAGTCGCCCCATTGTGGCTTCTGTATTAATCCAGCCTGTGTGTGTCTGTTATTGTTTAGCTGAAACTCAATTTTCCTTCATAGGGAGTTTGTTGAGTTTCAGCTAAACTTCATAATTTCTTACCTGCTTACTGACAATCGATGTTGAATGGGTGCAGGCAAAGGTTGCCAGTACTGACCAATCAAATGTAAGCACATTGTGGCATCCCCCACCTCAGGAAACAACCACGTGAACCCACACTTAGTGTGACACCCTTTTACAGTCGCAACAACAACTCCACACTGGTGTTGGGGTAGCGCTACAGTAACCATGGAGACATGACCACCCTTATCTCTGGGAGACCACAGATGTGCACTGCAGTGGGGGTGTAAGAGAGCAAGGGTTTCCTGTCCACACATTGGTCCACGTATTCCCTTCCTCTGTGTCTTTATTTTCTACCATCTTGACCTTGGACCGTTCCTTTGACTCAGACTATGAAATTACTAGTAATAAAAAACAGTGCCTCACACCTACACCCAACTGCTCCACACATACGCACATATGCGCACACACACACGCACACACACACACACGCATGCATGCACACATACACACACACACACACACATACATACATACATACATACATACATATATACATATATATATATATATATATATATATATATATATATATATATATATATGCACATGCACAAACACACACACACATACACACATATGCGCACACACATGCGCACACACACACACACACACGCACATGCACACACACACACACACACACACACACACACACACACACACACACACACATATATGGATATGCACAAACACACACACACACACACACACACACACACACACACACACACACACACACACACACACACACACACACACACTTGCTGGCAAGTGAACTTCAATTTTGCGTCCCTACAATTCAGAATATCTAAGCAATATCTCTGTATGCACACACAGACACACACACACACACACACATATATGCACACACAGACACACACACACCTACAGTCAGTGTTTCTAGAGATTTCCAGGTTTCCTTGAGCACTTCACTGCAGTGTTGACTTCTACACTTTTTACTGTAGCACACATCAGATTCTTCACGGAATATAGGCAGGATGGAAAAGGAAATTAATTTGTGTAGATTTGCTGATGGTTGATTCTGAAAAGGTCAGTTGACTTGTATATTTCTGACCCTTGACCTTGACCTCAGCAACCAGAAACTGTGGGTCCTCTCAGGGTCTCATCAACACACTCTTACTGTCCTGTCATGGTGGGAGAGTTCATCCCCACGAGGAGGTAAAAACATGCTCTATCACACAAACACAGATGCAGGCATTTTAAATGCAGGTCTGTGGGCTTGGACCACTTGTAGATGCAGGTGTTTGGGTTAGGGCTCTACTGATCTCCAGCACCAGTCCACTGAACGTCCCCTGCTCATGCTCGTAAGGACTGCACTACTGCTGATGTGTTTCAGACGATCAGATGTCGCACCCTGTTTACCCGACTGTACCAGAACCTCCCAGCCAAGACGTCTTTTCATTGTATGAAATGTACAATGATGTTGGAATGTTGTTTTTTCAATGCCTTTGGTGCTCACAAACTAAGCCCAGTCTAAACATGTCCTGAAAATGGCGTAAACACAGCATATGCACAGTCTAAACATGGCGTAAACACAGCATATGCACAGTCTAAACATGGCGTAAACACAGCATATGCACAGTCTAAACACGGCCTAAACATGGCCTAAACACAGCATAAACACAGTCTAAACATGGCCTAAACACAGCATATGCACAGTCTAAACACAGCCTAAACATGGCCTAAACACAGCATAAACACAGTCTAAACATGGCCTAAACACAGCATAAGAACAGTCTAAACACGGCCTAAACATGGCCACAGCATAAACACAGTCTAAACATGGCCTAAACACAGCATAAGCACAGTCTAAACACGGCCTAAACATGGCCACAGCATAAACACAGTCTAAACACAGAAGTCATAATGTAAATCAAGACCAAGTTGCTTCTGCATCATAAAAACTGCCCTGGGGATCAGAGCCTCGTGTGTGGGGATCAGAGCCTCATGTGTGGGAATGAGTGTGTGGGGATGAGTGTGTGTGGGGATCAGAGCCTCATGTGTGGGGATGAGTGTGTGAGGATCAGAGCCTCGTGTGTGGGGATGAGTGTGTGTGGGGATCAGAGCCTCATGTGTGGGGATGAGAGCCTCGTGTGTGGGGATGAGTGTGTGGGGATGAGAGCCTCGTGTATGGGGATGAGTGTGTGAGGATCAGAGCCTCGTGTGTGGGGATCAGAGCCTCATGTGTGGGAATGAGTGTGTGGGGATGAGTGTGTGTGGGGATCAGAGCCTCATGTGTGGGGATCAGAGCCTCGTGTGTGGGGATGAGTGTGTGGGGATGAGAGCCTCGTGTGTGGGGATCAGAGCCTCGTGTGTGGGGATGAGTGTGTGGGGATGAGTGTGTGGGGATCAGAGCCTCATGTGTGGGGATCAGAGCCTCGTGTGTGGGGATGAGTGTGTGGGGATGAGAGCCTCGTGTGTGGGGATCAGAGCCTCGTGTGTGGGGATCAGAGCCTTGTGTGTGGGGATGAGTGTGTGTGGGGATCAGAGCCTCGTGTGTGGGGATGAGCGTGTGGGGATGAGAGCCTCGTGTGTGGGGATCAGAGCCTCGTGTGTGGGGATGAGTGTGTGGGGATGAGTGTGTGGGGATCAGAGCCTCATGTGTGGGGATGAGTGTGTGGGGATCAGAGCCTCGTGTGTAGGGATGAGTGTGTGGGGATGAGAGCCTCGTGTGTGGGGATGAGTGTGTGTGGGGATGAGAGCCTCGTGTGTGGGGATCAGAGCCTCGTGTGTGGGGATGAGTGTGTGGGGATGAGTGTGTGGGGATCAGAGCCTCATGTGTGGGGATCAGAGCCTCGTGTGTGGGGATGAGTGTGTGTGGGGATGAGAGCCTCGTGTGTGGGGATCAGAGCCTCGTGTGTGGGGATCAGAGCCTCGTGTGTAGGGATGAGTGTGTGGGGATGAGAGCCTCGTGTGTGGGGATGAGTGTGTGTGGGGATGAGAGCCTCGTGTGTGGGGATCAGAGCCTCGTGTGTGGGGATGAGTGTGTGGGGATGAGTGTGTGGGGATCAGAGCCTCATGTGTGGGGATCAGAGCCTCGTGTGTGGGGATGAGTGTGTGTGGGGATGAGAGCCTCGTGTGTGGGGATCAGAGCCTCGTGTGTGGGGATCAGAGCCTCGTGTGTGGGGATCAGAGCCTCGTGTGTGGGGACGAGTGTGTGTGGGGATCAGAGCCTCGTGTGTGGGGATGAGTGTGTGTGGGGATCAGAGCCTCGTGTGTGGGGATGAGTGTGTGGGGATCAGAGCCTCGTGTGTGGGGATGAGTGTGTGGGGATCAGAGCCTCATGTGTGGGCATGAGTGTGTGGGGATCAGAGCCTCGTGTGTGGGGATGAGTGATACTGAAGGGAAGGCAGAGGTCGTGTGCCGCAGGACTGGATGGCTGATCGGGTTTCTCCTCACTGGCCTCTCTGTCTGATTTATGAATAATGAATTGCATTTCTGCTGGCCCGATACTTTATCGCCGCTATGGCAACCTTGGGCAGACTTCAGACGAGCAGAAAATATCAAGCGTGCGGTGGAAGTGTGCGGGTCACGCAGGTGTATACGCTGTGTAGCTTCAGCACTGCATCTGAAGACGTTTGGATGCTTATGATCACGATCATCGCTTGTTTTGAATGGATGATGGGAAAACTGTTGCTGTACGTTTGTAAATGTAAAGCTCTGCAGATGCTTACAAAACACAAACAGCTGAAATTTCTATTAATCTTGCTATTCCAAATCTACAGGGCAAAGTTGCCTTAACACTTCATGAATGATTAATTGGTCATATCATTCTTCATTCATATTTCATATGTCTCATTGATTACAAAGAAAACTCATTGGCTGCTTTTACCTGATGGGGGCAGTCTCATCGCCTTTGTCCAGCCAATCCTGTGGTGGGATGATGTACATACACCAGAGGCCCCAGTTGTATCCGTGAGCAGCGTTGGCGTACTGCTGCACCTCAAACGTGTTATATTTGATATTATCAATCGCTGGCAGGATGATCCGCCTGTGATCCTCTTTCACTCGAGCCAAGATGGGTTCAACCCTGAGAGGGAGAGACAGACAGAGAGAGACAGTCAAAAAGAGAGATAGAGACAGAGAGAGAGAGGGAGACAGAAAGAGAGAGAAGAGGGGGTGTTTAAGGATGTTTGCTTTGAAAGACATCAAGCATTCTATGGTTATTTTAAGGCTGTAAAGAGATCTAGAGTGTAGAAGTGCAGAATGATATGAAACCATCTCAGTTGATTTGTAGGTGGGAGATACCACAGATGGTCATCTACGAACGAGCTGCTCTATTCTACAACAAAGAGCTTACAAATCTCCAGACAGGCAGAATTGCAGGAGAAGAACCTTGAATTCACAAAGTGGTGGGTGATACCAACTCTAAAAACGTTCTATGGATACAGGCTGTGTCCCATCTGTTTTTTCACTGGTTTGCCACCCAAATGAGATCCAGTATGCAGTGGTCATGTGATCAGAAACTGACCAGTGACAAACAGGACAGAGGATGACTGACAAGCTTGCATGGCATGTAACGCACCTGTAAGATACTGACTAATGAAGATCCAGAGAACGCTGGTGATGTCATAACCGTGCGCCCTGTGTGTAGTTAGCAGACGGCTAGATAAGGAAAACTATTGCCAAAATAAAGAAATGACAATAACAATGAGTTAGTAAGAAAACAACGCTGAGCGTTTATTTCTCTGTTTAGTCTATCTGCAACTTCAGTGCTCACATGTCTCCCAGTAAGCTCAGTAACATAAACTCACATTCTGCTCTGGGGTGGACTGGGAGGTAGAATGGTGTGATCTGGGGGGAAGCAACACACACCCCTGATACCTGTTAGCGTCCTGTAGTCCTGTAGTCCTGTAGTCCTGCTCCTCTGACACTGCCCACATTCCTTCCATACACTCTTTTTTCTTTATCGTCCCAAACAGCTGCACCGCAAGGGTGCCGACTGAAGGCATGAAGAGACCCCAGTGTGTCCTGTACCTGTGTGTGTGTGTGTGTGTGTGCGTGTGTGTGTGTGTGTGTGTGTGTGTGTGTCTTTGATGCTGGTGCTGCTGCCTTTCTTCTTTAGTCAGGTGTCAGCTTCGTCAAAGACACACACACACACACACACACACACACACACACACACACACACACACACACACACACACACACACCGATCTCTCCCTGTTTGAACCGCTGCCGTCAGGCAAGCAGTTCAGGACAATAATATCCTGCACCTACAGAGTGAGAAACAGTGTCTTCCCCAAACCTGCTGGCTTCATCCTAAACCTCCCTGCCCAACCAAAGAGGTGTCGGCGCACGCACACGCACACACACACACACACACACACACACACACACACACACACACACACACACACACACACACACACACGTCTGGTCTGTCATTTCCCTTCTTACATACACATATCCACCTTCACCCTCTGAAGTACAGCGTCTACATATTTATTAGCATTTTATTAATATTTATGGCTCCCAACTCCCTACAAATATGTAAATGTATTTCTGTACATTTAGATGATACATTTCTGACACTGACCCTGCTGCATCTGTTCTCGTCTCCATCACCCTCCTGTTCTCTAGAGGACAGTGTCACTGGAACAGACTGCAGTGACAGAGATGACTCCATACTTCATACTCCATTCTCCATACTTCATACTCCATTCTCCATACTTCATACTCCATTCTCCATACTCCATACTTCATACTCTATTCTCCATACACCATTTTCTACACTCCATACTTCATTCTCCATACTTCATACTCCATTCTCCATACTTCATACTCCATTTTCCACACTCCAAACTCCATACTCCATTCTACCCCCACCTCTTCATACTCCATACTCCATTCTCATTCACAATACTCCATTCTCCATACTCTATTTTCCATACGGCATACTCCATTCTCCATAATGTCTACTCCACACTCCTCTCTGTCCTCTATAATCCATTGTCCATATTCCATTCTCCATACTCCATAATCCATTCTCTACATACTCCATACTTCATACTCCATTCTCCATACTTCATACTCCATTCTCCATACTTCATACTCTATTCTCCATACTTCATACTCCATTCTCCATACTCCATACTTCATACTCTATTCTCCATACACCATTTTCTACACTCCATACTTCATTCTCCATACTTCATACTCCATTCTCCATACTTCATACTCCATTTTCCACACTCCAAACTCCATACTTCATTCTACCCCCACCTCTTCATACTCCATACTCCATTCTCATTCACAATACTCCATTCTCCATACTCTATTTTCCATACGGCATACTCCATTCTCCATAATGTCTACTCCACACTCCTCTCTGTCCTCTATAATCCATTGTCCATATTCCATTCTCCATACTCCATAATCCATTCTCTACATACTCCATACTTCATACTCCATTCTCCATACTTCATACTCCATTCTCCACACTCCATACTTCATACTCCATACTCCATTTTCCATACTCCATTCTCATTCACAATACTCCATAAATCATATTCCATTTTCCATACTCTATACTCCATACTTTACACTCCATACTCCATTCTATATGTCCCATACTCCATTCTCCATACTCTATTCTCCATACGCCATATTCCATTTTCCATACCCCAAACCTCATACTCCATACTCCATCTACACCATACTTCTTTTCATTTCTTCTTTTAGTGTTTTTTTTAATTAATAGAGCAATTTGTCTTCTTCTTCTTTGTCATGTCTTCTTCCAGTCAGTTTTTTTCTCTGTCATCTGTGCGTGCGCTCTCTCCATCTTCCCCTCCCACAAGACCAGTCACAGGAGATTGATGTCAGGGAGGTAATCATTGTTGCCATGGTAGATGCCTCAAATGGTGATTCAAGTGTGTGTGTTCATGCAGTCCAGAGACGTCCTCATTGAAAGAATCCAGCTAATGTGACACCTGCACCCCCCACATCTACCTCCACCTCTATCTCCACCTCTACCTCCACCTCCTCCCCACCTCTACCTCCACCTCTATCTCCACCACTATCTCCACCTCTACCTCCACCACTATCTCCTCCTCTACCTCCACCTCTACCTCCACCACTATCTCCACCTCTACCTCCACCTCCCCCCCACCTCTATCTCCACCTCTACCTCCACCTCCTCCCCACCTCTACCTCCACCTCTATCTCCACCACTACCTCCACCTCTACCTCCACCTCCTCCCCACCTCTACCTCCACCTCTATCTCCACCACTATCTCCACCTCTACCTCCACCTCCCCCCCACCTCTATCTCCACCTCTACCTCCACCTCCTCCCCACCTCTATCTCCACCACTATCTCCACCTCTACCTCCACCTCCTCCCCACCTCTACCTCCACCTCTATCTCCACCACTATCTCCACCTCTACCTCCACCTCCTCTCCCACCTCTATCTCCACCTCTACCTCCACCTCCTCCCCACCTCTACCTCCACCTCTATCTCCACCACTATCTCCAACTCTACGTCCACCTCCTCCCCACCTCTACCTCCACCACTATCTCCACCTCTACCTCCACCTCCCCCCACCTCTATCTCCACCTCTACCTCCACCTCCTCCCCACCTCTACCCCCACCTCTACCTCCACCTCCCCCCCACCTCTATCTCCACCTCCCCCATCTCTATCTCTACCTCTACCTCCACCTATATCTCCACCTCTACCTCCACCCCCCACCTCTATCTCCACCTCCCCCCACCTCTATCTCTACCTCTACCTCCACCTCTATCTCTACCTCTACCTCTATCTCCCTCTACCTCCACCTCTATCTACCTCTATCACCTCTATAATAGTGGGGCATCTTGTGGAGTCAACACCCATTCTCAGCAACTGGCTCACAAACACCCAGTCTCCTCTCATACAGGCTGGAAGAGATGAAGACAGAGGGATGTACGAGGGGCATTTGGACAAACACAGCGACACCTGTCTCACCGACACCTGTCTCACTGACACCTGTCTCACTGACACCTGTCTCACTGACAGCTTCAATTCTGATTCAGTGCTGACATCAGTGCTGACAGCTGGGCTGTTTTTTAAGAAAGTCCAAAGAAACAAATCCCAGCATGGAATACCATCACAGTACACGTCTCACAACCAAGATACACGTGCAGGTATATCAAGATACACGTGCAGATATACCAAAATACACATGTAGGTATATCAAGATACACGTGCAGGTATATCAAGATACACGTGCAGGTATATTAAGATACACAAGAAGATATACCAAAATACACGTGCAGGTATATCAAAATACACATGCAGATATACCAAAATACACGTGTAGGTATATCAAGATATATGTGCAGATATACCAAAATACACGTGCAGGTATATCAAGATACACATGCAGATATACCAAAATACACGTGTAGGTATATCAAGATATATGTGCAGATATACCAAAATACACGTGCAGGTATATCAAAATACACATGCAGATATACCAAAATACACGTGTAGGTATATCAAGATATATGTGCAGATATACCAAAATACACGTGTAGGTATATCAAGATACACGTGCAGATAAACCAAAATACACATGTAGGTATATCAAGATACACATGCAGATATACCAAAATACACGTGTAGGTATATCAAGATACACATGCAGATATACCAAAATACACGTGTAGGTATATCAAGATACACGTGTAGGTATATCAAGATATATGTGCAGATATACCAAAATACACGTGCAGGTATATCAAGATATATGTGCAGACATACCAAAACACACGTGTAGGTATATCAAGATATATGTGCAGATATACCAAAATACACGTGCAGGTATATCAAGATATATGTGCAGACATACCAAAATACACGTGTAGGTATATCAAGATATATGTGCAGATATACCAAAATACACGTGCAGGTATATCAAGATATATGTGCAGACATACCAAAACACACGTGTAGGTATATCAAGATATATGTGCAGATATACCAAAATACACGTGTAGGTATATCAAGATACACGTGTAGGTATACCAAGATACATGTGCAGTTTTCACACACCACACACACACACACACACACACACACACACACACACACACACACACACACACACACACACGCAAAGGCTTAATATAGTGTTTGCTAGAGATGTCATCACGTTTTACCTGTGCCATACCTATTCCAGGAATAGAACAGCACAATCGACTGTTGAGTGAGTGTGTGAAGTGTCAGTCATTATGCCTGTAGCACAAACACCTTCCCAAATTACCAATTAAGTTGCCACCAAACAAACATCAATCAGGCCAAAAAATAAACAAAAACAAACTAGGATGAAAAGAGCAAGTGTCTCTTTTACTGAAGTCAAAGCTAAAAGAAAATTTTTTAAAATGGCAGATCCTCCTTATAAACCTCCTCTCTTCATAAACCTCCTCTCCTCATACACCTCCTCTCTTCCTACACCTCCTCTCCTCATAAACCTCTCCTTATAAACCTCCTCTCCTCATACACCTCCTCTCTTCCTACACCTCCTCTCCTCATAAACCTCTCCTTATAAACCTCCTCTCCTCATACACCTCCTCTCTTCCTACACCTCCTCTCCTCATAAACCTCTCCTTATAAACCTCCTCTCCTCATACACCTCCTCTCTTCCTACACCTCCTCTCCTCATAAACCTCTCCTTATAAACCTCCTCTCCTCATACACCTCCTCTCTTCCTACACCTCCTCTCCTCATAAACCTCTCCTTATAAACCTCCTCTCTTCATACACCTCCTCTCTTCATAAACCTCTCCTTATAAACCTCCTCTCCTCATAAACCTCCTCACCTCCTACACCTCCTATACCTCCTCTCCTCATAAACCTCATCACCTCCTACACCTCCTCACCTCCTACACCTCCTCTCCTCATAAACCTCCTCACCTCCTACACCTCCTCACCTCCTATACCTCCTCACCTCCTAGACCTCATCTCCTCATAAACCTCATCACCTCCTACACCTCATCACCTCCTACACCTCCTCTCCTCATAAACCTCCTCACCTCATAAACCTCCTCACCTCCTACACCTCCTCTCCTTATAAACCTCCTACACCTCCTACACCTCCTCACCTCCTACACCTCCTCTCCTCATAAACCTCCTCACCTCCTACCCCTCCTCACCTCCTACACCTCCTCTCCTCATAAACCTCCTCACCTCCTACACCTCCTCACCTCCTATACCTCCTCTCCTTATAAACCTCCTCACCTCCTACACCTCCTCTTCTCATAAACCTCCTCACCTCCTACACCTCCTCACCTCCTACACCTCCTCACCTCCTATACCTCCTCACCTCCTAGACCTCAACTCCTCATAAACCTCATCACCTCCTACACCTCATCACCTCCTACACCTCCTCTCCTCATAAACCTCCTCACCTCATAAACCTCCTCACCTCCTACACCTCCTCTCCTTATAAACCTCCTACACCTCCTACACCTCCTACACCTCCTCTCCTCATAAACCTCCTCACCTCCTACCCCTCCTCACCTCCTACACCTCATCTCATCATAAACCTCCTCACATCCTACACCTCCTCACCTCCTATACCTCCTCTCCTTATAAACCTCCTCACCTCCTACACCTCCTCACCTCCTTACACCTCCTCTCCTCATAAACCTCCTCACCTCCTACACCTCCTCACCTCCTACACCTCCTCTCCTCATAAACCTCCTCACCTCCTACACCTCCTCACCTCCTATACCTCCTCTCCTCATAAACCTCCTCACCTCCTACACCTCCTCACCTCCTATACCTCCTCTCCTCATAAACATCCTCACCTCCTACACCTCCTCACCTCCTACCCCTCCTCACCTCCTACACCTCCTCTCCTCATAAACCTCCTCACCTCCTATACCTCCTCTCCTTATAAACCTCCTCACTTCCTACACCTCCTCACCTCCTACACCTCCTCTCCTCATAAACCTCCTCTCCTCATATACCTCTCCATATAAACCTCCTCTCTTCAAACACCTCCTCTCCTCCTACGCCTCCTCTCCTCATAAACCCCTTCTCCTCATATACCCCTCTCCTCACAAACCTCCTCTCCTCTTACACCTCCTCCCCTAATAAATCACCTCCCCTCCATCTTCTACACCTCCACCCCACCTTCACCTCCCCTACTTATACACCCTCTTAAACTGTTATGCTGTTACACTGTTATGCAGTTATGCTATTACACTGTTTCTCTGTTATACACATTTAAGCTGTTACACTATTATGCTGTTATGCTGTTACATGGTTACACGTTATCACTGTTACGCTGTTACACTATTATGCTGTTACACTGTTACACTGTTATACTGTTACACTGTTTCTCTGTTATACACATTTAAACTGTTACACTGTTATGCTGTTACACTGTTACACTGTTATGCTGTTACATTGTTACACTGTTTCTCCGTTATACACATTTAAGCTGTTACACTATTATGCTGTTATATGGTTACACGTTACCACTGTTACGCTGTTACACTATTAAGCTGTTACACTATTAAGCTGTTACACTGATATGCTCTTACACTGTTATGCTGTTAGTTCTTCATTAAAACAATCTGCCTGTAGTTGTTTACACTGCATACATATTAATATCTCTCTCTCCCTCTGAACTCTCACTCTTATGGACATGACCTCTCTCTGATAGGTCTGAGCAGATCTCTATCTTTCCCTCTCTTTGAGTCTGTCATCTTCTGTCACGTCTCTTGGCTATTTGCCATGCCTCTCTGCCTCTTTACCAATGGGCCAGGAACACAGAGAGATTACCCTTCCATTCTCCTGGACTGATGGAATTCCAGCATGATCTATCTAGAATTAGTTCACTTTCTCTCATACACCTCTATATCAGATAATGGGATCTCCCCTCATTTATTGTAAGGACCCCGTGAACAGCTGTCTCAGGCTGCTCTGGATAGTGCCTGCTATAAAAGGCCAGCTCTTCTAGGCCTGGCAGTACTCTCCTGTCTGGCAATACGCTCCCCTCTGACTGTACTCTCCTTTCTGGTAGTACTCTCCTTTCTGGTAGTACGCTCCCCTCCGGTAGTACTCTCCTCTCTGTCAGTACTCTCCTCTCTGTCAGTACTCTCCTCTCTGATAGTACTCTCCTCTCTGTCAGTACTCTCCTCTCTGGTAGTACTCTCCTCTCCGTTCGTACTCTCCTCTCTGAGAGTACTCTCCTCTCTGACAGTACTCTCCTTTCTGATAGTACTCTCCTCTCCGTTCGTACTCTCCTCTCTGACAGTACTCTCCTCTCTGATAGTATTCTCCTCTCTGACAGTACTCTCCTCTCTGGTAGTACTCTCCTTTCTGATAGTACTCTCCTCTCTGACAGTACTCTCCTCTGTCTGTAAAGGCAGAAGGACTGGATGCCTTTGGGCACATTATGGGCCCTCATGGGCAGAACTTTGCTTGACTCATGCTGCTAAGAACTGGATGATATAGAGGGGCAAATGTAGTGGGTTTCAAAGCAGTCAACTGTAAATACAACTTACAGCAATTATGTTGCAAATGTTTATGAGTGGAATCATTTACTTGTGACAATATTTACTTGGGCGTATTAAGAAAGTCACCCAGCACTGTGATTATAATGGGTTTATTCATTTATTATCCAACCCAGATATAAGAATGCTCCAGCTTATTGTCACTCAATACTGAACTACACTGTGAACAAGAAGCTATTTTTAAATCCCAGACGGGGAGACTTTGAATTAGGACTGCTTGTAATACTAACGATGGTGCTAACGATGCCACTAATGATGCTACTAACGATTGCACCAAACCTGCCATTCACAGAAGGTTGCCAGTGGCATGCTGTGCCTCACAAGGTGTTTTAGAGCTCCTCCCCTACGTCCCTTGTGTTACATGACACAGAAGGAGAATAAAATGAAAGACTGGATGTGGATCCATGTTTATGTGTGGTTACAAATGTTATGTTCCATTACAAATGTTATATTTCATTCTAAATGTTATATTTCATTCTAAATGTTATATTCTATTCTAAATGTCATGTTCCATTCTAAATGTCATGTTCCATTCCAAACGTTATATTTCATTTTAAATGTTATATTCCATTCTAAATTGTTGGTGTTCCAAATATTTAGCAGAAGACAAGGTGATAATTTTAAATGTCCTCTAGATCTTCCCTACAAGCATGCAGGAAGTGAGGTGGTTCTTCATCCTTTCTTTTGTGCAGTAGAATCCCAGTTGTGAGAAACATCCATGCATGATGGTTCATTCACCTCATTGGAGTTTGGCCACACCCACCTCTAAATCCCTGTAATGGTTAACCAAACAGGTGTTGAGTAGAAAAATCAACAAGTATTGTATAAAGTATTTCTTCAAAAATTAACGTCTCATGTAGCGGCTCTTCAAAAGATCAAATGTGCAAATAGAGCTGTATTGGTTTTTTTTAATTCACTGAAAAGCAAAGGCGAGACCCAATAAAGACTTGGCACTTACACGTAACCCAATAAAAATCCTGGCACTTACACGTGACCCAAAAAACCCCGGCACTTACACGTGATCCAATAAAGACCATGACACTTACACATGATCCAATGAAGACCTGGCATTTACACGTGGCCCAATAAAGACCCTGACACTAACATGTGACGCAATAAAGACGTGGCACTTACACGTGACCCAATAAAGACCTGGCACTTACATGTGACCCAATAAAGACCCTGGCACTTACATGTGACTCAATAAAGACCTTACACATATACGTGACCCAATAAAGACCGGGCACTTACACGTACATGTGACTCAATAAAGATCTGGCACATATACGTGACCCAATAAAGACCTGGAACTTACACGTGACCCAAAAAAAAAAACCCGGCACTTACACGTGATCCAATAAAGACCCTGACACTTACACATGATCCAATAAAGACCTGGCATTTACACGTGGCCCAATAAAGACCCTGACACTAACATGTGACGCAATAAAGACGTGGCACTTACACATGATCCAATAAAGACCTGGCATTTACACATGACTCAATAAAGACCTAGCACTTACACGTGACCCAATATAGACCCTATCACTTACACATGACCCAATAAAGACCTGGCACTTACATGTGACTCAATAAAGACCTGGTACATATACGTGACCCAATAAAGACCCTATCACTTACGCATGACCCAATAAAGACCTGGCATTTACACATGACCCAATAAAGACCTGGTATTTACACATGACACAATAAAGACCTGGTACTTACACGTGACCCAATAAAGACCCTATAACTTACACGTGACCCAATAAAGGCCTGGAACTTACACGTGACCCAAAAAAAAAACCCGGCACTTACACGTGATCCAATAAAGACCCTGACACTTACACATGATCCAATAAAGACCTGGCATTTACACGTGGCCCAATAAAGACCCTGACACTAACATGTGACGCAATAAAGACGTGGCACTTACACATGATCCAATAAAGACCTGGCATTTACACATGGCCCAATAAAGACCCTGACACTAACATGTGACGCAATAAAGACGTTACACTTACATGTGACCCAATAAAGACCTGGCACTTACATGTGACTCAATAAAGACCCTGGCACTTACATGTGACTCAATAAAGACCCTGGCACTTACATGTGACTCAATAAAGACCTGGCACTTATACGTGACCCAAAAAAGACTGGGCACTTACACGTGACTCAATAAAGACCTGGAACATACATGTGACTCAATAAAGATCTAGCACATATATGTGACCCAATAAAGACCTGGCACTTACATGTGACTCAATAAAGATCTGGTACATATACGTAATCCAATAAAGGCACTTACAAGTGACCCAATAAAGACCCTATCACTTACACATGACCCAATAAAGACCTGGCATTTACACGTGACCCAATAAAGACCTGGCATTTACATGTGACCCAATAAAGACCTGGTATTTACACATGACACAATGAAGACCTGGTACTTACACGTGACCCAATAAAGACCCTCTCACTTACACGTGACTCAATAAAGACCTGGCACTTACACGTGACCCAATAAAGACCTTGGCACTTACACATGACCCAATAAAGACCTGGACCTTACACATGACCTGAGAAGAAGAGCTCTCCAGGATCTCACAGTCTGATCAAAGAAATAAACTTCTGCACACATCCTTAAATCCCAATGTGTTTCTGCTGAGTGTGTTAGCAGAAATGTGTCACACTCATTTTATATTCATTACAAGGTTATTACGAGCTATTATTAAACAGCACCCATGCTGATCATAAACCTTATTACTGACAGAGACCTGCAAAAACCTTTAATGTTTCCCTCAACACACCAAGTCTCTTCAATTGCACTTCAATGGTCGTCACCACTGTTAGTTTCAAAGTGTTTCTTTCTTAATCTGAACAAACACCAGGTTCTTCATCCTTTAAACACATAGACAAAT
>NC_135213.1:34770977-34773477 GCF_052324685.1 Brachyhypopomus gauderio | reverse complement strand
CATCTACCCTCATCACCATCTACCCTCTCCATCTACCCTCATCACCATCTACCCTCATTATCTACCATCATCACCATCTACCCTCATCATCTACCCTCATTATCTACCCTCATCACCATCTACCCTCATCATCTACCCTCATCACCATCTACCCTCATCATCTACCATCACCATCTACCCTCATCATCTACCCTCATTATCTACCCTCATCACCATCTACCCTCATCATCTACCCTCATCACAGCCTGATGCAAAAGCCCATTTCTCTCTGATTGGATATAAATGTGACAGAACAAAGTGGAAAAGCTCGTTAATGGTTAATCCATAATTCCCAAATGGAGGTCATATTCCTCTAACGAGGGTCCTTAATTAGGATTAATTTCAGTGCAGGTAATAGGGTCAGGCATGTTGAATGGGTCTTGCAGTTCATTCCGCTGTTTTGGCATAGTGAGTGTGCTGATCACTCCTTACATCAACACCTCTCAGGAACTGCTTCACTTGGTGTTGGAATAAAAGAAAGACGTTATTTTTAAATGGACTGATGTAATTGGTCTGAAGTGTGCAGTTGTATTACTACATGGATATTCTGGGTCTTAAAGGATCTTACATTATATATATCTTACATATGTCTTTCATATTATACATTCTGTCTTGTGTTACTGATACTTCTGAGGAACTGATCATTTAAAAGGAAATTAAAACCTAAGGCAAAATTACAAAGAACTACACTACAATCACGCATTCACACAGGTTTTCACACGATCACACATATTCTGTTTTAACCGCATATGTCTTGTCGTGACACTGTAAAATTAATCCAGGAGAAATTAAATTTCTATTTTACAATTTTTTAACATCAGTTCCTGATCATTCCATTTTGTTTACACTTTAGTATTTTAAGACGTGAGCAATTTCGCAACCTCTGAGCTAAAGGTATTTCTGTCAATTTTCTCTAAGTAATATAATGTCTCACTGTAAACACCGTGTTTTGAGAAAGCACATTGTTAAACAACATGAATATTCATACAGTGAGCTCATTAATATTCAAGGATGAATGTATGCAGCAGACACACTTTACTGATACAGTGAGTAAATAAATCTGTCCAATATCAAAGACATGCTGGTAACGCTGGTAACACACTTGTGTGTGAGTCACAGAATTTACATCACTCCCAGGAAGAACCCCACGCACCCACCGATCACCGTGTGTGTGTGTGTGTGTGTGTGTGTGTGTGTGTCTTACCTTTATCTGTGCATGTCCGCTTGTGCTATTATGTCCAACCCTTCACACACACACTACCTCTCCCACCACCAGTCCAACAGTGCTTTTCTTAGTATTTAGCAGCCAGCCCTGTCCCAGTGTCTCCTGTACCTTGTCTCCTGTATCCTGTCTCCTGTCTCCTGTACCCTGTCTCCTGTACCTTGTCTCCTGTACCTTGTCTCCTGTACCTTGTCTCCTGTCCCCTGTCTCCTGTACCTTGTCTCCTGTACCCTGTCTCCTGTCCCCTGTCTCCTGTACCTTGTCTCCTGTCCCCTGTCTCCTGTACCTTGTCTCCTGTATCCTGTCTCCTGTCTCCTGTACCCTGTCTCCTGTACCCTGTCTCCTGTACCTTGTCTCCTGTACCCTGTCTCCTGTACCTTGTCTCCTGTCCCCTGTCTCCTGTACCTTGTCTCCTGTCCCCTGTCTCCTGTACCTTGTCTCCTGCACCCTGTCTCCTGTACCTTGTCTCCTGCACCCTGTCTCCTGTTATCCTGATTACTCCCAACTCTTACCTTCTTCAATCAATGCATTGCTTCTTCATTTCTTCATCGTGCAGTGTTGCTGACTCCATGTGGTGTACTGAGCATTCATTGTGCCTTCCACTGTGTACACACCTGTGCTGCCTCCTCCACCGTCTACACACCTGTGCTGCCTCCTCTGTGTACACACCTGTGCTGCCTCCTCCACCGTCTACACACCTGTGCTGCCTCCTCCTTCGTCTACACACCTGTGCTGCCTCCTCCACCGTCTACACACCTGTGCTGCCTCCTGTGTACACACCTGTGCTGCCTCCTCCTTCGTCTACACACCTGTGCTGCCTCCTCCTCCGTCTACACACCTGTGCTGCCTCCTCTACCGTGTACACACCTGTGCTGCCTCCTCCACCGTGTACACACCTGTGCTGCCTCCTCCACCGTCTACACACCTGTGCTGCCTCCTCCACCGTCTACACACCTGAGCTGCCTCCTCCACCGTCTACACACCTGTGCTGCCTCCTCCACCGTCTACACACCTGTGCTGCCTCCTCTACCGTCTACACACCTGTGCTGCCTCCTCTACCGTCTACACACCTGTGCTGCCTCCTCTACCGTCTACACACCTGTGCTGCCTCCTCCACCGTCTACACAACTGTGCTGCCT
Source organism: Brachyhypopomus gauderio (assembly GCF_052324685.1). Lineage (NCBI taxonomy): Eukaryota > Metazoa > Chordata > Actinopteri > Gymnotiformes > Hypopomidae > Brachyhypopomus > Brachyhypopomus gauderio. The sequence continues at coordinate 34,771,077 of NC_135213.1, read as the reverse complement.
CCTGTACCGTCTACACACCTGTGCTGCCTCCTGTGTACACACCTGTGCTGCCTCCTCTACCGTCTACACACCTGTGCTGCCTCCTCCACCGTCTACACAC